>NW_028288878.1:300000-460781 GCF_059628265.1 Tinamus guttatus | reverse complement strand
TGGGGCGGGGGGAGGGGGAACGGACTGATATTGCCCCCCCCCCCCCCCAAATGACTGACGCCCTCCCCCGGTTGTGCCCCCCCAAGCACCGGCTCGGGATGGGCCCAGGCGTCCGGGACTTTATTTATTCACGATGACAGGAGACAGGGTGCGTGGGGGGGGGTATGGGGGGGGGTATGGGGGGGGGGACAGTTTTGTGTCCCCGTCCCCCCCCCCATCCCGGTTATATTGGGGGGGGGGGTGCTTTTCTTTGCTGGTTTCTTTGTACAATTTGGGCGGGGGGGGGGGGGCTGCCTTGGGGCTTTGCTTTTTAATGCTGGTGGCTTTGGGGGGGGGGTGCCCCAAATCCGCCCCCCCCCCCTTTCCCTGGGCACAGAACACTATAGAGACCAAAGGGGGGGGGGGGCACAAGGTGACACCCCCCCCCCAACCCAACCCCCCTCCCCTGGGCTGCTGCTGGGGGGGGGGGGGGGCTCAAGCCATAGCCATGGGGATCCCCGGGGGGGGGGCCCTGCTCCATCCCCCCCCCCCGTGGCAGCTTTATGGGGGGGGGGCACCTCATTGCACCCAACTGCCCCCAGGACCAAACTGCCCCCCCCCCCCACATCTGTTACCCCAAACCCCGCTTGGGGGGGGGGGGGTCCTGCCCCCTCCGCAGCACTAGAGCCCCCCCCATTTCCACCCCCCTTTTGGGGTGCAGGGCCTTAAGGGGGGGGGTCCCGTTACACTACAAGCCGCGGGGGGGCTGCACCCCCCCCCCCCATTATTTATTCCTATGCGTTTACACCCCCCCCCCCCCGCTGTCCCCTCGCTGCCCGGGGGGGGGGCCCGTGTTTACAGCCCACCCGCCCCGGGGTCCCCGCGGCCCCGCTCCCCCCCCGGGGTGGGGACATGGGACTTTTCTATTTTTGCAAAATAAAGAGGTGGAAACTCAGCGCCTGGCGTGGTCTGTGGGCACGGGGGGACACGGAACCTCCTTGGGGACAATGTCCTCCGTGCAGGACGTAAGGGACACTCTGGGGACATGGGGATGCTCCTGGGGACAACTGCCCTCCCCAGGAGAACTCCCTCGGGTGACATGGAGGGACAAGGGACGTCCCTGGGGACAAGATCCCTCCCCAGGACAACGTGGGACACTGGCCACCCCTGGAGACAACCCTGAGGATGGCGGGGGACACCCTCGGGACAAAGGGGGGGACACCCTAAGGACAAAGTGGGGACACCCTCGGGACAAGGAGACACCCTAAGGACAAGGGGGGGACACCCTAAGGACAAGGGGGACACCCTCGGGACAAGGGACACACTCTAAGGACAAGGGGGACACCCCTAAGGACAAGGGGGACACCCTAAGGACAAGGGGGGGACACCCTCGGGACAAGGGGGGGACACCCTCGGGACAAGGCGGGGACACCCCTCCCGGGACAACCGGGGACATGGGGACACCCCTGGCGACATCCACCCCGGACACGGGGACACCCAGGGACAATCGGAGGGGGTGACCGTCCAGGGACGCTCCCGCCGGGACAGCGCAGGGCCCTGAGGGACACTGGGGACACGCGTGACCCCCCCCCGTGCTGCTCCCCGCGGCGGCCGCCCGGGGCGCCCCCTGCTCCGCGCCCCTTATAGCCCCGCCTCCTCCTTATAGCCCCGCCTCCTCCTTATAGCCCGCCTCCTCCTTATAGCCACGCCCCCTCCTTATAGCTCCGCCTCCTCCTTATAGCCCCGCCTCCTCCTTATAGCCCCGCCTCCTCCTTAATAGCCACGCCCCCTCCTTATAGCCCCGCCCCCCGAGCCCCATATACCCCCTCTGCCATAAGGCGCCTTCACGGGGGGGGGGGGGCACCCCGATATAGGGTGGGACCCCCCCGAAATACCACCGGGACCCCCCTATACCGCCTGCAGCCCCTATACACCCCTATATCCCCCCGATATACCGCGCCCCCCCTCCCCATTTACCGCTTCACCCCGTGTCCCCCCCCCCCCCCCCGGACCGGCACCCCCTGACGCCCCCCCCCCTCGCCCCCCACGTCGCTGTCCCCCAAGCGCAGCGGAACCGGAGGGGGGGCCACCGGGCCCCGTTTAACGGGGAGGACCCGGAGCCGGCGGCGGGGAGCGCGGCCCGCTGCCCCCCCCACCCCGGTACCGGTACCGGCCCTGCCCCCCCGCCACCCCCATCCGCCGCTACCGGGACGGTTTGGGGCGGGGGGGGGGGGCCGTCCTGCTGGGATGTCTTTTCCCGGCTGGAAAAAGGGTCCTGGAATCCGACGCGCCCCCCCCCCGCTCCCTGGAGGGGGGGGTCGTGCTGCCCCCCCCCCCCAAACCCAGGTCTCCTTTCCCGGGGGGAGGGGAGGTCCCGGACGCCGGGGCCCCTTCTCCCCAGGGAGGGGGGGGAGGGAGCCGGGGCTGGGTGTGGTGCGGCCGGACGCCGGGGCCCCCACCTGCGGGGCGGGGGGGGGGGAATGAAACCGAAGGGGGGGGTGGAATGAAACGAAGGGGGGGGGGAACAGATGCCACGAGGTGCCCCCCCCCTTGTCCCCGCCCCCGAGGGGGGGGCAGCGGCCGCGGGAGGGGCCGGGGCAGGATGCGCCCCCCCCCCCCCCCCTCCACTCCGTGCACCGGCACGGCACCGGCGGCGGCGGCTTCATGGGGCTGCCGGGGGGGCTCCTGCTGCTGCGGCGGCGCTGGGGGGGGCGCGGGGCAGGTGAGGAGCGGGGGGGGCGGGAACGGCTGCCCCCCCCCCCCCGTGGTGACCCCCCCCTCTATGCGGACCCTCCCCCTCCGTGCTGACCCCCCCCCCCATCCTGCCCCCCTTCCATGCTGCCCCCCCATGTTGATTCCCCCCTCCATGGTGACCCCCCTTCTATGTTGACCCCCCTCCCGTGCTGACCCCCCCCATGGTGACCCCCCCCCATGCTGCCCCCCCCCATGCTGATACCCCCCCCCCCGTGCTGATACCCCCCATGCTGCCCCCCCATTCAGATCCCCCCCCATGGTGACCCCCCCCCATGCTGCCCCCCCCTCCATGCTGTTTCCCCCCCATGCTGAGCCCCTCATGCCGATCACCCCCGTGCAGATTCCCCCCCATGCTGCCCCCCCCATGGTGACCCCCCTTGACCCCCCTTCTATGCTGACCCCCCCCCCGTGCTGACCCCCCCCATGCAGATCCCCCCCGTGCTGACCCCCCCGTGCTGATACCCCCCATGTTGGCCCCCATGCAGATCCCCCCCATGGTGACCCCCCATGGTGCCCCCCCTTCTATGCTGACTTCCCCCCCCGTGCTCACCCCCCCCCGTGCTGACACCCCCCATGCTGCCCCCCCCCATGCAGATCCCCCCCCATGGTGGCCCCCCTTCTATGCTGACCCCCCCCGTGCTGACCCCCCCGTGCTGCCCCCCCCATGCTGACCCCCCCATGCTGCCCCCCCCATGCAGATCCCCCTCCATGGTGACCCCCCCCATGCTGACCCCCCCCCCATGATGACCCCCCCCCCCATGCTGACCCCCCCATGCAGATCCCCCTCCATGGTGACCCCCCCCATGCTGACCCTCCCCATGGTGGCCCCCCCCTTCTATGCTGACCCCCCCGTGCTGCCCCCCCATGCTGACCCCCCCCCATGCTGACCCCCCCCCATGCTGACCCCCCCATGCAGATCCCCCCCATGCTGACCCCCCCATGCAGATCCCCCTCCATGGTGACCCCCCCCATGCTGACCCTCCCCATGGTGGCCCCCCCTTCTATGCTGACCCCCCCGTGCTGCCCCCCTATGCTGACCCCCCCCCACGCTGACCCCCCCCCCACGCTGACCCCCCCACGCTGGCCCCCCCATGCTGATTTCCCCCCCACGCTGACCCCCCCACGCCGACCCCCCCCGCTGACCCCCCCACGCTGCCCCCCCACGCTGACCCCCTCATGCTGACCCCCCCCCCCCGCGCTGCCCCCCCCCCGCAGATCCCCCCCCCGCAGATCTCTGCGTGCCCCGCGCCCCGTGCGACGCCTGTATCCGCTCGCACCCGCTGTGCGCCTGGTGCGAGGACCCGGTGAGTGCGGGGACCCCCCCGGACCCCCCGGGATGTCCCCCCCGCCCGGGACCCCCCCACCCCGGGATGTCCCCCCCCCTCCCCGCCCGGCGCCGCTGTCCCCGGGCCGCGCGATCCCGCGTTTGCCGCGGCCGGGAGCAGAGATCCGTGTGCGGGGACGTCCCGGTGTCCCTGGAGGTTCCCGGTGTCCCGAGTGGGAGGTCCCGGTGTCCCTGGAGGCTCCCGGTGTCCCTGGAGGTTCCCGGTGTCCTGGGGGGGCGGTCCCGGTGTCCCCGGCGGCTCCCGGTGTCCCTGGAGGTTCCCGGTGTTCGGGGAGGTGGTCCCGGTGTCCCCGCAAGGGTCCCGGTGTCACTAGAGGCTCCCGGTGCCCCGGGAGGGAGGTCCCGGTGTCCCCGGAGGCTCCCGGTGCCCCGGGAGGGAGGTCCCGGTGTCCCCGCAAGGGTCTCGGTGTCCCCGGAGGCTGCCGGTGTCCCCGGACGTTCCCGGTGTCCCCGGAGGCTCCCGGTATTCGGGGGCGGGGAGGGAGGTCCCGGTGTCCCCGCAAGGGTCCCGGTGTCACTAGAGACTCCCGGTGTCCGGGGGGGGAGGTCCCCGTGTCCCTGGGGGTTTCTCGGTGTTACCGGGGAGCAGGAGGGACCTGGGGTGCAGGAGGGACCTGGGGTGCCACCGTCCCCCCCGGTTTGCTTGGAGGGGGTCCCGGTGTCCATGGGGCTCTCAGTGTCCCCAGGGGGCCCCGTTTGCCCTGGGGGGGGTCCCGGTATCCCTGGGGGGTCCCGGTCCCTGGAAGGGGGGGGTGGGGATCGGTTTTCCCGGCCATTGGATGGGGTGGGGGGGGGGTCTCGGTGGTCCCGGGGGTCCTGCTGCGCTGGGAGCCCCGGGGGGCTGTGACGTCCCTATGGGGCAGGGGGTCCCCGTGTGCTGGATGGGGACAGGGTGCTGTGGGGCGCAGTGTCCCCACGGTGCTGGGGGGTCCCGGGGTCGCAATGGTGCATGGAGGGGGGGGGGGAAGGACCAGGGGGTTTGGGGGTGCCGGGGGGTGCAGAGGGGGCCCGGTGGGTCCCGGCCCTTGTGTGACTCCCTCGGGGCCCAGCCCTGCGGTTTGTCACCAGGAAGCGGCAAAAACCTCGGTGACAAACAGGCGGCGGGGCGGGCCCCCCCGCGCGGAGGCACCCTGGGGTGCGGGGAGATGGGTGCGGGGAGATGGGGGGCCCTGGGTGCAGGGGGGGAGATGGGTGCAGGGGGGAGATGGGTGCAGGGAGATGGGGGGCAAGGGGTGCAGGGGGGTGCTGGGTGCAAGGAGATGGGGGGCATGGGGTGCAGTGGGGCCCTGGGTGCAGGGGGGTGCTGGGTGCAGGGAGATGGGGGGCAAGGGGTGCAGGGGCGCCCTGGGTGCAGGGGGGAGATGGGTGTAGGGAGATGGGGGGCAAGGGGTGCAGGGAGCACTGGGTGCAAGGAGATGGGGGGCGAGGGGTGCAGGGAGCACTGGGTGCAGGGGGGAGCTGGGTGCAGGGAGATGGGGGGCAAGGGGTGCAGTGGGGCCCTGGGTGCAGGGGGGAGATGGGTGCAGGGAGATGGGGGGCAAGGGGTGCGGGGGGTCCTGGGTGCAGGGGGGAGATGGGTGCAGGGAGATGGGGGGCAAGGGGTGCAGGGGGTCCTGGGTGCAGGGGGGAGATGGGTGCAGGGAGATGGGGGGCAAGGGGTGCGGGAGGGCACTGGGTGCAGGGGGGAGATGGGTGCAGGGGGGAGATGGGTGCAGGGAGATGGGGGGCAAGGGGTGCAGGGAGCCCTGGGTGCAGGGGGGTGTGGGGTGCTGGGTGCAGGGGGATGTGGGGTGCAGGGGGATGTGGGTTGTGGGACAACACGTGGTGCTGGGAAGGGTGTGCAGGGGAGTGGGGGGATATGGGGTTTGGGGGGGTGTAGGGGGCTGTGGGGTACAGGGACCATGCAAGGAGGGTGCAGGGTGCAAAGAAGGGGTGCAGGGACTGGGTGCAGGGGATATGGGGTGCAGGGTGTGGGTGCAGGGGGGATGTGGGGTGCAGGAAGGGTGCAGAGTTGACGCAGGGTCCAGGCGAAGGGGGGACATAGGGTGCAAGGACTGGGTACAGGGTGGATGTTGGGTGCAGGGTCTGGGTGCAGGGGGGTGTTGGGTGCAAGATCTGGGTGCAGGGCAGATGCTGGATGCAGGATCTGGGTGCGGAGGGGGTGTTGGGTGCAGGGTCTGGGTGCAGAGACATTGGGTGCAGGGAGGAATATTAGGTGCAGAATCTGGGTGCAGGGACCATGCTGGGTGCAGGGTCCAGGTGCAGGGCCCAGGTGCAGGGCCTAGTGCAGGATCTGGGTGCAGGGTCCGGTTCCAAACGTCTGGGTGCAGGGCCCGAGTGCAGGATCCGGGTGCAGGGTCCGGGTGCAGGGTCTGGGTGCAGGGTCCAAGTGCAGGGAGCATGTTTGGGTGCCGGGTCTGGGTGCAGGGGTGTGTTGGGTGCAAGATCTGGGTGCAGGGTCTGGGTGCCGGGTCCGGGTGCAGGGACCATGTTGGGTGCAGGGTTTGGGTGCAGGGTCTGGGTGCAGGGTTCGGGTCCAGATGTCCAGATGCAGGGTCCGGGTGCAGGGTCCGGGTGCAGGGCCCAGGTGCAGGGCCTAGTGCAGGATCCGGGCACAGGGTCCGGGTCCAGATATCTGGGTGCAGGGTCCGGGTCTAGGGACCGTGTTTGGGTGCAGGGTCCGGGTGCAGGGTCTGGGTGCAGGGACCATGTTGGGTGCAGGGTCTGGGTGCAGGGTCCAGGTTCAGATGTCCGTGTGCAGGGTTTGGGTGCAGCGTTCAGGTGCAGGGTCCAGGTGCAGGGTGCGGGGACCAGGTTTGGGTGCAGGGTCCAGGTGCAGGGTCCGGGTCCAGATGTCCGTGTGCAGGGTTTTGGTGCAGCGTTCAGGTGCAGTGTTCAGGTGCAGGGTCCGGGTGCAGGGTCCGGGTGCAGGATCTGGGTGCAGGGACCATGTTGGGTGCAGGGTTTGGGTGAAGGGTCTAGGTCCAGATGTCTGGGTGCAGGGTTCGGGTGCAGGATCCGGGTGCGGGGACCATGTTTGGGTGCAGGGTCCGGGTCCAGATATCCGGGTGCAGGGACCATGTTGGGTGCAGGGACCATGTTGGGTGCATGGTCTGGATGCAGGGTACGGGTCCAGATATCTGGGTGCAGGATCCAGGTGCAGGGACCGTGTTTGGGTGCAGGGACCGTGTTGGGTGCATGGTCTGGGTGCAGGGTCCGGGTGCAGGGTCCGGGTGCAGGGACCATGTTGGGTGCATGGTCTGGGTGCAGGGTCCGGGTCCAGATGTCAGGGTGCAGGGACCATGTTGGGGTGCAGGGACCATGTTGGGTGCAGGGACCATGTTGGGTGCAGGGTCCGGGTCCAGATATCTGGGTGCAGGATCCAGGTGCAGGGACCATGTTGGGTGCAGGGACCATGCTGGGTGCATGGTCCGGGTGCAGGATCCGGGTGCAGGATCCGGGTGCAGGGTTTGGGTGCAGGGACTATGTTGGGTGCATGGTCCGGGTGCAGGATCCGGGTGCATGGACCATGTTGGGTGCATGATCCGGGTGCATGGTCCGGGTTCGGACCCAGCTGTCCGGGGCGCCGTGGCCGGCGGTGACGGTGCCGGGGGCGCCGCCGCTGCCCCCCTCCTTTCCCATAGGAATTCCCGGAGGGCCGGCGGGGCCCGGAGAGCCGCTGCGGCCCCCGCGTCGCCCTGGAGCGCAGGGGCTGCCCCCCGGGCGCCGTCCTGGAGCCGCGGGGCCGCGTGCGGGTCCTGCAGGACGCGGCGCTGGGGCCGGGCGCCCAGCTCAGCCCCCGCGCGGTCACCGTCACCCTGCGGCCCGGTGACAGGGGACGGGACGGGAGGAGGGGGGGACGGGGAGAGAGGGAGGGAGAGGAGGGAGAGGAGGGAGGGGGGAATGGGAGGAAGGAAGAGGATGGAGGGAGGGAGGAAGAGGAGGGAGGGGGAATGGGAGGAAGGAGGAGGATGGAGGGAGGGAGGAAGAGGAGGGAGGGGGGAATGGGAGGAAGGAGAGGGATGGAGGGAGGGAGGAAGAGGAGGGAGGGGGGAATGGGAGGAAGGAGAGGGATGGAGGGAGGGAGGAAGAGGAGGGAGGGGGAATGGGAGGAAGGAGGGAGGGGAGGTGGAGGGAGGAAGAGGAGGGAAGGGGAATGGGAGGAAGGGGGGAATGGGAGGAAGGAGGAGGATGGAGGGAGGGAGGAAGAGGAGGGAGGGGGGAATGGGAGGAAGGAGGGGGGTGGAGGGAGGGAGGAAGAGGAGGGAGGGGGAATGGGAGGAAGGAGGAGGATGGAGGGAGGGAGGAAGAGGAGGGAGGGAGAATGGGAGGAAGGAGGGGGATGGAGGGAGGGAGGAAGAGGAGGGAGGGGGAATGGGAGGAAGGAGGGAGGGGAGGGGAGATGGAAGGAGGAAGAGGAAGGAGGGGGGAATGGGAGGAAGGAGGGGGATGGAGGGAGGGAGGAAGAGGAGGGAGGGGGAATGGGAGGAAGGAAGAGGATGGAGGGAGGGAAGAAGGGGAGGGAGGGGGAATGGGAGGAAGGGGGGAACAGGAGGAAGGAGGGAGGGAGGAAGAGGAGGGAGGGGGGAATGGGAGGAAGGAGGGAGGGGAGGGGGGATGTGGGGAAAGAGGGAGGGAGGGAGGAAGAGGAGGGGGGAATGGGGGGGATGGAGGGAGGGAGGAAGAGGAAGGAGGGAGGAATGGGAGGAAGGAAGGAGGGGAGGGGGATGGAGGGAGGAAGAGGAGGGAGGGGAATGGGAGGAAGGAGGGAGGGAATGGAGGAAAGGAGGGAAAGAGGGAGGGAGGAAGGGGGGGAATGGGAGCAAGGAGGGAACGGGAGGGGGGATGCAGCGAAAGAGGGAGAGAGGGAGGAAGAGGAGGGAAAAGGGAATGGGAGGAAGGGGGGGATGGAGGGAGGGAGGAAGAGGAGAGAGAGGGAGGGGATGGAGAGAGGGAGGAAGAGGAGGGAGAGAGGAAGAGGAGGGAAAAGGGAATGGGAGGAAGGGAGGGATGGAGGGAGGGAGGAAGAGGAGAGAGAGGGAGGGGATGGAGAGAAAGAGGAAGAGGAGGGAGGGGGAATGGGAGGAAGGAGGGACGGGATAGGGAATGGAGAGAGGGAGGAAGAGGAGGGAGAGAGGAAGAGGAGGGAGAGGGAATGGGAGGAAGGATGGAAGGGAGGGTGGGAGGGGGAAAGGGGTGAGAGGGTTGGAGGGAAGGGTGGAAGGATGAAGGGAGGGAGGAAGAGGGGAAGGAGGGATGGAGGAAAGGGGAGGGAGAGAGGGATGGAGGAAGAGGAAGGAGGGAGGGGAGAAGCAGGGCTGGAGGAAGGGGAGGCCGGGGAAGAGGGTGCAGGGGGACAGGGAGGAGGGCGAGGAGGAGGACGAGGAGGCCGAGGCCGAAGGCGCTGACGGCGGCGTCCCCCCCGGCGCAGGGGAGGAGCGGAGCTTCCAGGTGCGCGTGCGCCGCGGCGCCGGCCGCCCCGTGGACCTCTACTACCTCATGGACCTGTCGTACTCCATGCGGGACGACCTGGACACCGTGCGGCGCCTGGGCAGCGCCGTGCCGGCCGCGCTGCGCAACGCCACGCGCGCCGCCGTGCGCATCGGTGCGCGGCCGCCGCGCTCGGACGCCGGGGCCCCCTTCGAGCAACCATCGATGTCATTGTCACCGTCTCCCATCAGGTTTCGGCTCCTTCGTGGACAAGCCGGTGCTGCCCTACGTGAGCACCGGGGCGGGCAAGCTGCGCAAGCCGTGTCCCGAGCGGCGCGAGGCCTGCGAGGCGCCCGCCGCCTTCCGCCACGTGCTGCCGCTCACGGCCGACGGCGGCGAGTTGGCGCGGAGCCTCGGCCGCCTGCGCATCTCGGGCAACCTGGACTCGCCCGAGGGCGGCTTCGACGCCGTCATGCAGGTGGCCGTGTGCCAGGTGAGGGGGACGCGGTGCGGGTTGCGTTGTGGGTTGCATTGAGGGTTGCACGAGGGCTGCATTGCATATTGCGTTGTGGATTGAATTGCGGATTGCATTGCGCATTGCATTGAGGGTTGCACGAGGGTTGCATTGTGTGCTGCGTTGCAGGTTGCATTGTGCATTGCATTGAGGGTTGCACGAGGGTTGCATTGCTGGTCGCATTGCACATTGCGTTGTGGGTTGCATTGCACCTTGCATTGTGCATTGCATTGAGGGTTGCATTGCACGTTGCATTGTGCGTTGCATTGAGGGTTGCACGAGGGTTGCATTGTGTGTTGCGTTGCACGTTGCATTATGGGTTGCATTGCACGTTGCATTGCAGGTTGCGTTGTGCATTGCATTGAGGGTTGCACGAGGGTTGCATTGCTGGTCGCATTGCACATTGGGTTGTGGGTTGCATTGCACGTTGCATTGTGCATTGCAGTGAGGGTTGAATTGCACGTTGCATTGCAGGTTGCATTGTGCATTGCATTGCGGGTTGCATTGTGCGTTGCATTGAGGGTTGCATTGCTGGTCACATTGCACATTGCATTGTGGGTTGCATTGCACGTTGCATTGCAGGTTGCATTGTGCATTGCATTGAGGGTTGCACGAAGGTTGCATTGCTGGTCGCATTGCACATTGCGTTGTGGGCTGCATTGCACGTTGCATTGTGCATTGCAGTGAGGGTTGAATTGCACGTTGCATTGCAGGTTGCATTGTGCATTGCATTGCGGGTTGCATTGTGTGTTGCATTGAGGGTTGCACAAGGGCTGCATTGCATATTGCGTTGTGGATTGAATTGCGGATTGCATTGCGCATTGCATTGAGGGTTGCACGAGGGTTGCATTGTGTGTTGCGTTGCACGTTGCATTACGGGTTGCATTGTGCGTTGCATTGCAGGTTGCATTGTGCATTGCATTGAGGGTTGCACGAGGGTTGCATTGCTGGTCGCATTGCCCATTGCGTTGTGGGTTGCATTGCTGGTCGCATTGCACATTGCGTTGTGGGTTGCATTGCACATTGCATTGTGCATTGCAGTGAGGGTTGAATTGCACGTTGCATTGCAGGTTGCATTGTGCATTGCATTGAGGGTTGCACGAGGGTTGCATTGCTGGTCACATTGCACATTGCGTTGTGGGTTGCATTGCACGTTGCATTGTGCATTGCATTGCGGGTTGCATTGTGCGTTGCATTGAGGGTTGCACGAGGGTTGCATTGCTGGTTGCATTGCACATTGCATTGTGGGTTGCATTGCAGGTTGCATTGCAGGTTGCATTGCACGTTGCATTGTGCATTGCATTGAGGGTTGTACAAGGGATGCATTGTGGGTTGCATTGCACATTGCACTGTGGGTTGCATTGCACGTTACATTGCAGGTTGCATTGTTCATTGCAATGAGGGTTGCACAAGGATTGCATTGCGCGTTGCATTGTGCATTGCATTGAGGGTTGCACGAGGGTTGCATTGAACATTGCATTGTGGTTTGCATTGCAAATGGCATTGCTGGTTGCACAAGTGTTGCATTGCGGGTTGCATTGAGGGTTGCATGAGGTTTGCATTGCACATTGCATTGTGGTTTGCATTGCACATTGTATTGCACGGGCTGAGTTGCAGGTTGGGTACGGACTGCGTGCGCGTCGCTCTGCAAGTTGCACGGGCGGTTGGCACATGCACAACAGGCCACCCGCACCCTTCCCACACCCGCGTGTCCCCTTTGTCACCCGCAGCAGCAGATCGGCTGGCGCCCCGTCACCCGCCTGCTGGTGTTCGCCTCCGACGACACCTTCCACACGGCGGGTGACGGCAAGCTGGGTGGCATCGTCACCCCCAGCGACAGCCGCTGCCACCTGGACGCCAGCGGCGTCTACAGCAAGAGCCACCTCTACGTAAGCGCCCGGGCTGGGGGGACACGGGGACACTGGGGCCCGGTGTCACCAACAATGTCCCTTGCAGGACTACCCCTCCGTGGGGCACCTCGCGCAGGTCCTATCGGCCGCCAACATCCAGCCCATCTTCGCGGTGACGGCGCCCGCGGTGCCCGTGTACCAGGTGCAGGGGGGGTGGCAGCGCGGGCGCCCGGGGGGCACCCATGGGTGCTGCCCCCCCATCTCACCGCCCCATTTTGCAGGCCCTGAGCCGCCTCATCCCCAGATCGGTGGTCGCGGAGCTGCGGGACGACTCGAGCAACGTGGTGGAGCTCATTGCTGACGCCTACGAGGTGCGCGGCCGCCCGGACGCCTGGGCCCCCTTCCGTGGGTGCCCCCCACCCCGGAGGTGACACCCGTGGGTGCCCCCCCCCTTGCAGAGCCTCTCGTCCACGGTGGAGCTGCAGCACTCGCCGCTGCCGCCCGGCGTCACCCTGCGCTTCGAGTCGCGCTGCGGTGACGGTGACGGTGACGGCCCCGGGACGGCCCGGTCCCACGGCGGCCGCTGCACCGGGGTCCGCGTGGGGCAGCAGGTGAGCGCGGGGGGACCTGGTGGCCCTGGGTGGCCCCTGGTGGCACCAGGGTCCACGTGGGGGGCGCCCATAGGGGGACTTTGTGGCCCTGGGTGGCACCTGGTGGCACCGTGTGGCCGCGTGGGGGGCGCCCACAGGGGGACCTGGTGGCCCCGGGTGGCACCTGGTGACACTGAGGTCCATGTGGGGCAGCAGGTGAGAGCAGGGGGAACCCGCGGGGGGCACCCGTGGGGGGACCCGGTGGCCCTAGGTGGACCCTGGTGGCACCGTGTGGCCGCATGGGGGGCACCCGTGGGGGGACCTGGTGGCCCTGGGTGGCACCTGGTGGCACCGCGTGGCCTCATGGGGGGCACCCGTGGGGGGACCTGGTGGCCCTGGGTGGCACCTGGTGGCACCGCGTGGCCTCATGGGGGGCACCCGTGGGGGGACCTGGTGGCCCCGGGTGGCCCCTGGTGGCACCAGGGTCCGCGTGGGGCAGCAGGTGAGTGCGGGGGGACCTGGTGGCCCTGGGTGGCCCCTGGTGGCACCAGGGTCCGCGTGGGGGGGGCGCCCATGGGGGGACTTTGTGGCCCTGGGTGGCACCTGGTGGCACCTGGTGGCACCGTGTGGCCACGTGGGGGGCACCCGTGGGGGGACCTGGTGGCCCTGGGTGGCCCCTGGTGGCACCTGGTGGCACTGGGGTCCATGTGGGGCAGCAGGTGAGCGCGGGGGGACCTGATGGCCCTGGGTGGCCCCTGGTGGCACCAGGGTCCATGTGGGGCAGCAGGTGAGCTCGGGGGGCACCCGTGGGGGGACCCGGTGGCCCTAGGTGGCACCTGGTGGCACCATGTGGCCACACAGGGGGCACCCGTGGGGGGACCCGGTGGCCCTGGGTGGCACCTGGTGACACTGAGGTCCATGTGGGGCAGCAGGTGAGCGCGGGGGGACCTGGTGGCCCTGAGTGGCACCGCGTGGCCGCATGGGGGGCACCCGTGGGGGGACCTGGTGGCCCTGGGTGGCCCCTGGTGGCACCGTGTGGCCCTGTGGGGCAGAGGGTTGGCCGGGCTGGGCCAGGGCTTTGTGCTGGGGTGATGGCCGGTCCTGCTGTCCCCATCCGTGCCCCATTGTCCCCATCCGTGCCCCGTTGTCCCCATCTGTGCCATCCTGTGCGTGCGGTGCCCATCCAGCCAGGCCGTGCCCATCCGTGCCATGCTCATCCATGCCAGCCTGTCCTTGCTATGCTCATCCAGGCCACGCCATCCTGTTGGGGCAATGCCTATCCATGCCATGCTCTTCCATGCCATCCACATCATCCATGCCATGCTCGTCCATTCCATGCCCATCTGTGTTGTGCCACCCATGCTCATCCACGCCACCCACGCTCATCCACGCTCATCCATGCCACCTGTGCCATCCAGGCCACCCGTGCCCAACCACACCCATCTGTGCCATCCATGCCCATCTATACTCACCCACACTCACCCGTGCCATCCACACTCACCCATGCCACCCGTGCTCATCCATACTCATCTGTGCCACCCGTACCATCCATACTCATCTGTGCTACCCATACTCATCCATGCCACCCCTGCCATCCATGCCATCCCTGCTCATCTGTCCCATCAGAGCCACCTGTGCTATCCGTGCCATCCATGGTCATCCACGCCACCTGTGTCATCGGTGCCACCCGCTCTCACATGCGCCATCCATACGCATCCACGCCACCCGTGCCATCCATGCTCACCCATGCCATCAGTGCCACCCATGCCCACCTGTGCCATCTATGCCCATCCATGCTCACCCATGCCATTGGTGCCACCCACGCTCACCCGTGCAATCCACGCTCATCCATTCTCATCCATGCCACCTGTGCCATCCATGCCCATCCATACTCATCCATACCACCCAGGCTCACCCATGCCACCTGTACTCATCCATACTCATCCATGCCACCCACGCTCACCCATGCCATCCACGCTCATCCATTCTCATCCATGCCACCTGTGCCATCCATGCCCATCCATACTCATCCATGCCACCCATGCTCACCCATGCCACCTGTACTCATCCATACTCATCCATGCCACCCACGCTCACCCGTGCCATCCACGCTCACCTGTGCCATCCATGCCCATCCATAACTCATCCATGCCACCCATGCTCACCCGTGCCATCCACGCTCATCCATACCACCCACGCTCACCCATGCCACCTGTACTCATCCATACTCATCTGTGCCATCCACGCTCACCTGTGCCATCCATGCTCATCCGTGCCATCCATGCCCATCCATACTCATCCATGCCACCCATGCTCACCCGTGCCATCCACGCTCATCCATACCACCCACACTCACCCATGCCACCTGTACTCATCCATACTCATCTGTGCCATCCATGCTCACCCATGCCATCCATGCTCATCCGTGCCATCGGTGCTACCCACGCTCACCTGTGCCATCCACGCTCACCCATGCCATCCACGCTCATCCATTCTCATCCATGCCACCTGTGCCATCCATGCCCATCCATACTCATCCATGCCACCCATGCTCACCCGTGCCATCCACGCTCATCCATACCACCCACCCTCACCCATGCCACCTGTACTCATCCATACTCATCTGTGCCATCCATGCTCACCCATGCCATCAGTGCCACCCATGCCCACCTGTGCCATCTATGCCCATCCATGCTCACCCATGCCACTGGTGCCACCCACGCTCACCCGTGCCATCCACGCTCATCCATTCTCATCCATTCTCATCCATGCCATCCACGCCATCCATGCCCATCCATACTCATCCATGCCACCCATGCTCACCCGTGCTATCCACGCTCATCCATACCGCCCACCCTCACCCATGCCACCTGTACTCATCCATGCCACCCATGCTCACCCATGCCCATCCACGCTCACCTGTGCCACCCATGCTCACCCATGCCATCCATGCCATCCATGCTCATCCGTGCCATCGGTGCCATGGGTGCCCCCGCGCTGTCCCCGCGCAGGTGACGTTCACGGTGCGGCTGCGGGCGCGCGGGTGCCTGGGGGCCGCGGTGCCCCCCGTGCGGCTGCGGGCGCTGGGGCTGCCCGAGGAGCTGCGGCTGCAGCTGCGGGGCCTCTGCGACTGCCCCTGCGGTACCCGCTGCAGGTGTGTGGGGGGCAATGGGGCGGGATGGGGGGCAGGATGGGGGGGGGGAATGGGGCAGGAGGGAGGGGGCAGGATGGGGGGCAGGAGGGAGGGGAAATGGGGCAGGAGGGAGGGGGCAATGGGGCAGGATGGGGGGCAAGATGGGGGGCAGGAGGGAGGGGCAATGGGGCAGGAGGGAGGGGGCAATGGGGCGGGATGGGGGGCGGGAGGGAGGGGCAATGGGGTAGGATAGGAAGGCTGGGGGGCAATGGGGCGGGATGAGGGGCAGGAGGGGGGAAATGGGGCAGGAGGGAGGGGGCAATGGGGTGGGACGGGGGCAGTGGGGCAGGATGAGGAGGCTGGGGAGCAATGGGGTGGGATGGGGGAACAGGAGAGAGGGGGCAATGGGACGGGATGGGGGGCAGGATGGGGGGGGCAATGGGGCAGGAGGGAGAGGGTGATGGGGTGGGATGGAGGGGGCAATGGTGCAGGATGAGGGGGCTGGGGGGCAATGGGGCAGGAGGGAGGGGGCAATAGGGCAGGATGGGGGGGCTGGGGGGAGGACGGGGGCAGGATGGAGGGGGCAATGGGGCAGAATGGGGGCTATGGGGTGGAATGGAGGCAGTGGGGCAGGATGAGGGGGCAATGGGGCAGGATGGGGGGCAGGAGGGAGGGGGACAATGGGGCAGGAGGGAGGGGGCAATGGGGCGGGATGGAGGGGACAATGGGGCAGGATGAGGGGGCTGGAGGGGGATGGGGGCAGGATGAGGGGGTTGGGGGGCAATGGGGCAGGATGGGAGGGTTGGGGGGAGGATGGGGGCAGGAGGGAGGGGGCAATGGGGCAGGATGAGGGGGCTGGGGGGGCAATGGGGAAGGGATGGAGGGGCAATGGGGGGAGGATGCGGGCAATGGGGCAGGATAGGGGGCCTGGGGGGAGGATGGGGGGCAGGAGGGACGGGGCAATGGGGTGGGATGAGGGGGCTGCGGGGCAATGGGGCGGGATGGAGGGGGGTAATGGGGCAAGATGAGGGGGCTGGGGGGAAGATGGGGGCAATGGGGCGGGATGGGGGGCAGGATGGGGGGCAGGGGGCAGGATGAGATCCGTGGGGCAGGATGGGAGGCAGGATGGAGGGGGGCAATGGGACGGGATGAGGATCCGTGGGGCAGGATGAGGATCTGTGGGGCAGGATGGAGGGGGGCAGTGGGGCAGGATGAGGATCCGTGGGGCAGGATGAGGATCCGTGGGGCAGGATGGGGGGCAGGATGGGGGGCAGTGGGGCAGGATGCAGATCCGTGGGGCAGGATGGGGGGAGGATGGGGGGGCACTGGGGCAGGATGAGGATCCGTGGGGCAGGATGGGGGGGGGCAGTGGGGCAGGATGAGGATCCATGGGGCAGGATGTGGGTCAGGGCTCCAGGGGGTCTCAGCCCGCCCCCCCGCCCCCCCAGCTGCCCCCCCGGCCGGTGGGGGCCCCGCTGCGAGTGCCCGGGCCCGGCGGGGGGGGGCGACCCCGGCAGCTGCCGCCCCCCCAACGGCACCGGCGCCACCTGCGGGCCCTGCGAGCGGCACCGCGGGGCGCCCTGCGGAGGTGACGTGGGGGACATGGGGGGACATGGGGACATGGGGACATGGGGACATGGGGGGACATGGGGGGATATGGGGGGACATGGGGACATGGGGACGTGGGGGACATGGGGACATGGGGGGACATGGGGGGACATGGGGGACATGGGGGGATATGGGGACATGGGGGACATGGGGGACATGGGGGGACATGGGGGACATGGGGGACATGGGGACATGGGGGACATGGGGGGACATGGGGGGATATGGGGACATGGGGGGATGGGGGGATATGGGGACGTGGGGGGACATGGGGACATGGGGGACATGTGGGGACATGGGGACATGGGAACATGAGGGGACATGGGGACATGGGGGGACATGGGGGGACATGGGGGACATGAAGGGACATGGGGACATGGGGGGACATGGGGGGATATGGGGACATGGGGGGACATGGGGGACATGGGGGGACATGGGGGTATATGGGGGGATATGGGGAACATGGGGGGGACATGGAGACATGGGGGACATGAGGGGACATGGGGACATGGGGGGACATGGGGGGATATGGGGGGACGTGGGGGACATGGGGGGATATGGGGGGACATGGGGACGTGGGGGACATGGGGGGACATGGGGCGACATGGGGGGACATGGGGGGATATGGGGACATGGGGGGACATGGGGGGACATGGGGGACATGAGGGGACATGGGGGGACATGGGGGGATATGGGGACATGGGGGGACATGAGGGGACATGAGGGGGACATGGGGACGTGGGGGACATGGGGGGACATGGGGACATGGGGGGACATGGGGGGATATGGGGACATGGGGGGATATGGGGGACATGGGGACATGGGGGACATGGGGGGACATGGGGGGACATGGGGACATGGGGACATGGGGGGGACATGGGGACATGGGGGACATGGGGGGACATGGGGGGATATGGGGACAGGAGGGACATGGGGGGGGATATTGGGGACATGGGGACATGGGGGGGACATGGGGACATGGGGGACATGGGGGGATATGGGGACAGGAGGGACATGGGGGGGGATATTGGGGACATGGGGACATGGGGGGGAGATGGCAGACATGGGGGACATGGGAGGACATGGGGGGGATGTGGGGGACATGGGGGGATGGGACATGGGGGACATGGGGGGAACACAGGGACATGGGGGGACATGGGGACATAGGGGGGACATGGGGGGGATATGGGGACATGGGGGGACGGGGGCACATGGGGACATGGGGACATGGGGGATATGGGGGACATGGGACAGGGGGACATGAGGGGACATGGGGGGAACACAGGGACATGGGGGGACATGGGGACATAGGGGGAACATGGGGACATGGGGGGGATATGGGGACATGGGGGGACATGGGGACATGGGGACATGATGGGGATACGGGGGACACTGGGCACGGGGGCATGAGAGGGACATGGGGGGGACGGGGACATGGGGGACAGGAGGACGGGGGGACATGGGGACTTGGGGGGACATGGGGGACACGGGGGACACAGGAGGGCCATGGGGGACATGGGGGACACGGAAGGGACACGGGGGACACGGGAGGGACATGGGGGACACGGGAGGGAAATGGGGGGATACGGAGGGACACAGGGGGACACGGGAGGGACACGGGAGGGACGTGGGGGACCCGGGGGACACAGGAGGGACCCGGGGGGACACACGGGACACACGGGACACGCGCTGTCCCCTGCCCAGGTCCCCGGCGGGGCACGTGCGAGTGCGGGCGCTGCCGCTGCCGCCCGGGCTACGCGGGGAGCTCGTGCGGGCGCTGCCCGGGCTGCGGGGGGACCTGCGAGCGCTACCGGTGCGGGGAGACACGGGGGACAACGGGGGGACACGGGGGGACAAGGGGGGGACACGGGGACGGGGGGGACAAGGGGGGGACACCGGGGGGACAAGGAGGGGACACGGGGACGGGGGGGACACGGGGGACACGGGGACACGGGGGACAAGGGGGGGACACGGGGGACAAGGGGGGGACGGGGGACAAGGAGGGGACACGGGGGGGACGGGGACGGGGGGGACACGCGGGGGACACGGGGGGGACACGGGGGACACGGGGGACAAGGAGGGGACACGGGGACGGGGGGGACACAGGGAGGACACGGGGGACTAGGGGACACGGGGGGGACAGGGGACAAGGAGGGGACACGGGGAGGACACGGGGGACATGGGGGGGACACGGGGACGGGGAGGACAAGGGGACACGGGGGGGACACGGGGACACGGGGAGGACACGGGGGACATGGGGGACATACACGGGGACACGGGGACATGGGGAGCGAGGGGGACACGGGGACATGGGGGAACGGGGGACACGGGGACGGGGGGGACACGGGGACACGGGGACATGGGGAGCGAGGGGGACACGGGGACACCGGGGACACGGGGGACACGGGGGGACACGGGGGACAAGGGGGACACGGGACAGGGGGGACACAGGGGACACGGGGACATGGGGAGGGAGGGGGACACGGGGGACAAAGGGACACGGGGGACAAGGGGGACACGGGGACAAGGGGACACGGGGACACGGGGGGGACACAGGGGACATGGGCTCAGGGCGGGAAGGCGCCACGGAGGGGACAGGGCGGGTGTCCCCGCGGCCGGCCCCGTGTCGCCACGGAGGGCCCGGTGTCACCACAGACGGGACAGGGCGGGTGTCACCGCGGAGGGGACGGGACAGGGCGGGTGACACCGCGGTGGGACCGGGGCGGGTGTCACCACAGACGGGACAGGTGTCACCGCGGGGAGGGGACAGGGCGGGTGTCCCCGCGGGCGGGGCGGGTGTCACCATGGAGGGGACGGGGCGGGTGTCACCGCGGGCGGGTCCGGTGTCCCCGCGCTGTCCCGATGTCCCCGCACTGTCCCGGTGTCCCCGCGCTGTCCCGGTGTCCCCGCGCTGTCCCGGTGTCACCATGGAGGGGACGGGGCGGGTGTCACCGCGGGCGGGTCCGGTGTCCCCGCGCTGTCCCGGTGTCCCCGCGCTGTCCCGGTGTCACCGCGCTGTCCCGGTGTCACCATGGAGGGGACGGGGCGGGTGTCCCCGCGCTGTCCCGGTGTCCCCGCGCTGTCCCGGTGTCACCGCGCTGTCCCGCAGGGCCTGCGCCGAGTGCGGGGCCGCGGGTGGCGGTGGCGGCTGCGACGCCGCGTGCGGCTCCGTGACCCCCCGCGCGCTGCCCGCGCGGCCCCGCGGCGCGCGCGCCCCCGCGTGGTGCGTCCTGCGTGGGGACGGCGGCCGCCTGCTGCTGTTCCGGCTGGGGGACAGCGGGGACAACGGGGACAGCGGGGACAGCGGGGACAACGGGGACGATGGGGACACCGAGGCCACCGTGCTCAGCGTGTGGGCCGAGGACCGTGAGTGACACCCCCAAGGAGCCCCTGCTTGGGGGTCCCTGCACCCAAGGGACCTGCACCCAAAGGACCCCGTACTTAGGGGGTCCCTGCACCCAAGGGTGTCATGTTTGGGGGGTCCCTACACCCAAGGGACCCTGCACCCAAGGGCCTCATATTTAGGGGTCACTGCACCCAAGGGTCCCATGTTTGTTGGGGTGGGTCCCTGCACCCAAAGGACTCCATGTTTGGGGGTCCCTGCACCCAAAGGACCTCATTTTGGGGGGGGGGGGGTCCCTGCCCTGCAGCACCCATGGGTCCTCCCACTCTCCCCATGCCCAGAGGGGAAGGGGCTTGGGGAGGGTCCCGGGCACCCTACGGGGCAGTCGCTGATGGGGTTTGGGGCACCCTACGGGGCAGTCGCTGATGGGGTTTGGGGTGCCCTATGGGGCAGTCGCTGATGGGGTTTGGGGCACCCTATGGGGCAGGTGCTGAAGGGGGGTCCCGGGCACCCTGTGGGACAGTCACTGATGGGGTTTGGGGTGCCCTATGGGGCAGGTGCTGATGGGGGGTCCCGGGCACCCTATGGGGCAGTCGCTAATGGGGTTTGGGGCACCCTATGGGGCAGTCGCTGATGGGGTTTGGGGTGCCCTATGGGGCAGTCACCGATGGGGTTTGGGGCACCCTATGGGGCAGGTGCTGATGGGGGGTCCTGGGCACCCTATGGGGCAGTCGCTGCTGGGATGTGGGGCACCCTATGGGGCAGGTGTTGATGGGGGTCCCAGACACCCTATGGGGCAGTCCCTGACGCTGCCCCCGCAGCGCCCATGGCCGCCGTCCCCGCCAGGCTGGTGGCCGCGGTGGTGGCCGCGGTGGTGGCCGCGGTGGTGGCCGTGGGGCTGGGGCTGCTGCTGCTGCTGCGCTGCTGCGTGGGGCTGCGCGACCCCGTGGGGGCCCCGGCGTCCGGGCCGCGACCCCCACGGAAACCCCTTCGTTCCATCCCCGCGTCCCGATCCGGAGCGTCGCCGATCCCGGCTCCGGCCGGGATTGAGTTCCCTTCTTGTCATGCAATAAACCCAGCTGAGACCCGGCGCTCTCGTGTCACCTCCGTGGGGACCGTGGGGGGGTGACAGGGACAGGTGCCACCCGCGGGGACCCCCAGCCACCCCCGTCCCCTCCTTTTCCCATGGGAAGCGGCAAAAAAAGAGGTTAGAAAAGAAAAAAAACGGGATTTTTATTTAAATACCCTAAACGGCACCAGGGAGGGGACACGGGACGGGGTCGACAGCTTAAAAAACTACGGCACGAAAGTGACGCCGGGCGCCCCCGCCCTCCTTCCTTAGGGAAAAATATCAAAAAAAGGGATGAGACGGGATCCGGGATCGGGGGGATCTGTCCTTGTCCCCATTGTCCCCCTGGGCGCGTTTGTCCCCGGCCGAAATGGGGTGAAAATGGGGGGAATCGGCTGCTTCCGGCGTCAGGCGGAACGACAGGCGGAACGGAACGACAGGCGGACGCGGGGCCGGATCCGGCGGGCGCTTCCCAGGGGTCTCGGGATGCGGAGCCGGGTGGGAAGGAGCGAGCCCGGGATAACGCCGGGATCTTCCTTGGGATCACGGCGGGATCTTCCTCGGGATAACGGCGGGATCTTCCTCGGATAACGGCGGGATCTTCCTCGGGATCATGGCGGGATCTTCCTCGGGATAATGGTGGGGTTGTGGGAGCAGCCCTGGGAGCAGCCGGGCTGCGTCTCATCCCACCCGGAAGCAGCGTCTCATCCCATTGGGAAGCAGCGTCGCATCCCACCGGGAAGCAGCGTCTCATCCCGCCGGGAAGCAGCGTCGCATCCCGCCGGGAAGCAGCGTCTCATCCCGCCGGGAAGCAGCGTCTCATCCCATTGGGAAGCAGCGTCGCATCCCACCGGGAAGCAGTGTCTCATCCCATTGGGAAGCAGTGTCTCATCCCGCAGGGAGGCTGCATTTCATCCCACTGGGAAGTATCCTCTCATCCCACCTGGAAGCAGCCTCTTATCCCATTGGGAAGCAATGTCTTGTCCCGCCGGGAAGCAGCGTCTCATCCCGCCGGGAAGCAGCCTCTCATCCCATCGGGAAACAGCGTCGCATCCCATTGGGAAGCAGCCTCTCATCCCGCCGGGAAGCAGCCTCTCTTCCCATCAGGAATCAGCATCTCATCCCATTGGAAAGCAGCCTCTCATCCCATTGGGAAGCAATGTCTCGTCCCATCGGGAAGCAGCCTCTTATCCCACTGGGAATCAGCCTCTCCTCCCATCGGGAAGCAGCCTCTCATCCCGTGAGGAAGCAGCCTCTCATCCCATCGGGAATAAGCCTCTCCTCCCATTGGGAAGCAGCCTCTCATCCCATTGGAGACATGCCTCTCATCCCATCGGGAATAAGCCTCTCCTCCCATTGGGAAGCAGCCTCTCATCCCATTGGGAATCAGCCTCTCATCCCGCCGCGTCGCCGCATCCCGGTGCCCGGAGCCGGGTCATGGAGCTGCTCCTGGCGGCTTCCCGGGATAGTCCATCCGAGCAGAGGCCATTCCTGCTCTTTTCCCGTGTTTTCCCAGACTGGGATGCGGGGGGCGGTCGGGATCTGACCGTCACGGTGCCGCTGGAGGCCGCTCGGAGCAAAAGCCGGGAAGAGCAGAGGGATCCGGCCGGGAATCCCAGGGCATTCCCGGAATTCTCGGAAGCTGGTGGCACCGACACGGCCCTCGGCCGCTTCCCGACTCATCCCGCGTCCCAGGGCTCCGTTTTGCTCCTAAAAACACCGGGATGCGGCCAGATCCCACCGGGATACGGGGCCAGATCCCGCCGGGACACAGGGCCAGATCCCACCGGGATACAGGGCCAGATCCCGCCGGGATACGGGGCCAGATCCCACCGGGATACAGGGCCAGATCCCACCGGGATACGGGGCCAGATCCCACTGGGATACAGGGTCAGATCCCGCCGGGATACAGGGCCAGATCCCGCCGGGATACAGGGCCAGATCCCGCTGGGATACAGGGCCAGATCCCGCCGGGACACGGGGCCGGATCCCGCCGGGACACGGGGTGGGCGCAGAAAGGCCGAGTTTAACCAAAACCACCAGATTAGGAGCGAAAAGGGAAGCGCCGCAGCCGGCCGCGATCCCGGCATTCCCACCCGGATCAACAGCCTCCCGGGAACAGCTGGCGGGAAAACCGGGAGTTGGAGCCGGTTCCTCCCTGCTGAAATTCCTACCTGAGAGCCGAGCGGCTGCGCGATCCCATCCCAAGGGAACGGGAATGGGGTTTTTTTGGAAGCGAGTGTCGCTATTTTGCCCTGTTTGGGCCCGTTTGTCGCTCAGGGCTTTTCCCAAAAGGCAAACGTTGGGATTCGGGATCGGGAAGGGATGTGAGGGAAGGGCAGGTGCTTCCGCTGCTTGGAGGGGACAAGGAGAAGATTCCGGATGCTCCGGAGCGTATGTACAGTGTGGGAAGCGGTTGGAAAGTCTCGGAGAGGGGCCTGCTCTCCCGGGAATTCCGGAGGGAAGTCTCGGAGAGGGGCCTGCTCTCCCGGGAATTCCGGAGGGAACGTCGGAGCTAGAGCAGGAGCTGCGAGTCGGGGCCTTTGCTCTGGCATCCTTGGCACATCCGCTTGTGTCGGAGCAGCCGGTCCGTCCTGGAGAAGCTCTGCGGGAAAGGGAGGGAATCCCGGGATGGGGGGACAGTCGGAGGTGACGCCGGGTGACGCGGCTGTCACCCGCGTGCGGCTGTACCTGCAGGCAGCGCTCGCACTGGTAGGGCTTCTCCCCGCTGTGCACGCGCTTGTGGCGCTCCAGGTGGTACTTCTGGATGAAGCGCATGTCGCACACGTCGCACTCGAAGGGCTTCTCGCCTGGGGACACCGGGGGGGACAGCGGGGGGTGGCACCGGGGGGTGGCACCAGGGGGTGACACCGGGAGGTGGTAGCGGGAGGGGACAGCGGGAGGGGACAGCGGGGGGTGACACCAGGGGGTGACACCGGGGAGTGGCAGCGGGAGGGGACACGGGAGGAGACACCGGGAGGTGGCAGCGGGAGGGGGACACGGGAGGTGACACCGGGAGGGGACACCGGGAGGGGACACCGGGGGGGGACGACACAGGAGGGGACACCAGGAGGGGACACGGGAAGTGACACCAGGGGGTGGCAGCGGGGGGTGGCAGCGGGAGGGGACAGCGGGAGGGGACAGCGGGGAGTGACACCGCGAGGGGACACCACGACGGGACACCAGGAGGGGACCTGGGAGGTGTCACCAGGGGGGTGACACTGGGGGGTGACACTGGGGGGTGACATGGGAGGAGACAGCAGGGGGTGACACCGGGAGGGGGACACCAGGAGGAGACACCGGGAGGTGACACCGGGGGGTGACACCGGGGGGTGACACCGCGAGGGGACACGGGAGGGGACAGTGCAAGGGGACACCGGGAGGGGACAGCGGGAGGGGACAGCAGGAGGTGGCAGCGTGAGGGGACAGCGCGAGGGGACAGTGCGAGGTGACACCAGGAGGGGACACGGGGGGGGACACCGGGAGGGGACACCGGGAGGGGACAGCACAAGGGGACACGGGAGGGGACATGGGAGGGGACACCAGGAGGTGACACCATGAGGTGAAACCATGAGGGGACACCGGGGGGTGACACCGCGAGGGGACACGGGAGGGGACATGGGAGGTGACACTGGGAGGGGACACCGGGGGGTGACACCGGGAGGGGACACCGGGAGGGGACAGCGCGAGGAGACAGCGTGAGGAGACACCACAAGGGGACACCGGGAGGGGACACCAGGAGGGGACACCGGGAGGGGACACGGGGAGGGGACACGGGGAGGGGACACGGGGAGGGGACACCGCGCGTGCGGATGGGGCTGCCCCGTCCCAACGCACCCGGGTGGTTAATTAACGCCCGGTAATTAGACGGATGGGGAGGGGATGGCCGGGGGCTCGTGGGGATCTTCCCGAGCCGCCTGTGTCCCCGCGTCCCGGCTGGATGATCCCTAGGGATCCGTTCCAAGCTCAGCCGCTCTGTCCCCATGTCCCCCGTGTCCCTGTACCCGTGTGGATGAGGACGTGTCCGTCCCCGTGTCCCTGTGTCCCTGTACCCACGTGGATGAGGACGTGTCGGTCCCCGTGTCCCCATGTCCCCGTGTGGATGAGGATGCGTCAGTCCCCATGTCCCCATGTCCCCGTCCCTGTGTGGATGAGGACGTCCCCGTCCCTGTGTCCCCATGTCCCCGTACCCATGTGGATGAGGATGTTGGTCCCCATGTCCCCGTCCCCCTGTCCCTGTACCCGTGTGGACGAGGACGTCCCCGTGTCCCCGTCCCCGTGTCCCCACATCCCCCTATGTGTGTGGATGAGGACGTCCCTGTCCCCATGTCCCTGTGTCCCCATGTCCCCGTCCCCCCGTACCCGTGTGGATGAGGATGTGTTGGTCCCCATGTCCCCATGTCCCTCCGTCCCCGTCCCCGTGTGGATGAGAACGTCCGTGTCCCCCTGTACCCGTGTGGATGAGGATGTGTTGGTCCCCATGTCCCCATGTCCCCATGTCCTCCTGTCCTCGTCCCCGTACCCATGTGGATGAGGACGTGTCCGTCCCCGTGTCCCTGTGTCCCTGTACCCACGTGGATGAGGACGTGTCGGTCCCCGTGTCCCCATGTCCCCATGTCCCCGTGTGGATGCGGATGTGTCGGTCCCCATGTCCCCATGTCCCCGTCCCTGTGTGGATGAGGACGTCCCCGTCCCCATGTCCCTGTGTCCCCATGTCCCCGTCCCCCCATACCCATGTGGATGAGGATGTGTTGGTCCCCATGTCCCTCCGTCCCCGTACCTATGTGCATGAGGACATGTCCATCCCTGTCCCCCCGTGTCCCCGTCCCCGTGTGGATGAGGACGTCCCCATGTCCCCATACCCGTGTGGATGAGGATGTGTCTGTCCCCGTGTCCCCATGTCCCCATGTCCCCGTACCTGTGTGGATGAGGATGTGTTGGTCCCCATGTCCCCATGTCCTCCCGTCCTCGTCCCCGTACCCATGTGGATGAGGACATGTCCATCCCTGTCCCCCCCGTGTCCCCGTCCCCGTGTGGATGAGGATGTCCCCATGTCCCCGTACCCGTGTGGATGAGGACGTGTCTGTCCCCGTGTCCCCATGTCCCCCGTGTCCCCATACCCGTGTGGATGAGGACGTGTCTGTCCCTGTCCCCCCCGTGTCCCCATACCCGTGTGGATGAGGATGTGTCTGTCCCTGTGTCCCCATGTCCCCCGTGTCCCCCCGTACCCGTGTGGATGAGGACGTGTCTGTCCCCGTGTCCCCATGTCCCCATGTCCCCGTACCCGTGTGGATGAGGACGTGTCTGTCCCTGTCCCCCCCGTGTCCCCATACTCGTGTGGATGAGGATGTGTCTGTCCCTGTGTCCCCATGTCCCCGTACCCGTGTGGATGAGGATGTGTCTGTCCCTGTGTCCCCGTGTCCCCCCGTGTCCCCCCGTACCCGTGTGGATGAGGACGTGTCTCTTGAGGTGGTAGCTGCTGCGGAACGCCCCGAAGCAGTGCTCGCAGATGAAGTTCCTCTGCTGAGCCCCGTGTCCCCATGTCCCCATGTCCCCGTGTCCCCATGTCCCCATGTCCCCATGTCCCCGTGTCCCCGTGTCCCCATGTCCCCATGTCCCCGTGTCCCCCCGTGTCCCCCCGTACCCGTGTGGATGAGGACGTGTCTCTTGAGGTGGTAGCTGCTGCGGAAGGCCCCGAAGCAGTGCTCGCAGATGAAGTTCCTCTGCTGAGCCCCGTGTCCCCGTGTCCCCATGTCCCCGTGTCCCCATGTCCCCTGTGTTCCCGTGTCCCCATGTCCCCCGTGTCCCCGTACCCGTGTGGATGAGGACGTGTCTCTTGAGGTGGTAGCTGCTGCGGAAGGCCCCGAAGCAGTGCTCGCAGATGAAGTTCCTCTGCTGAGCCCCGTGTCCCCGTGTCCCCGTGTCCCCGTGTCCCCGCGTCCCCATGTCCCCGTGTCCCCGTGTCCCCGTGTCCCCATGTCCCCGTGTCCCCATGTCCCCGTGTCCCCCCGTACCCGTGTGGATGAGGACGTGTCTCTTGAGGTGGTAGCTGCTGCGGAAGGCCCCGAAGCAGTGCTCGCAGATGAAGTTCCTCTGCTGAGCCCCGTGTCCCCGTGTCCCCATGTCCCCGTGTCCCCATGTCCCCATGTCCCCGTGTCCCCCGTGTCCCCGTACCCGTGTGGATGAGGACGTGTCTCTTGAGGTGGTAGCTGCTGCGGAAGGCCCCGAAGCAGTGCTCGCAGATGAAGTTCCTCTGCTGGTCACTGAGCAGCTGGAAGGAGCCGTTCTGCTCGATCACCACGACCTGCGGAGCGGGCGGATTTACCCCAAAATGGACGGATTTACCCCCAAAACAGCCGGATTTACCCCAGAACAGCTGGATTCCACCCAGAATGGAGGGATTTACCCCCAAAACGGCCGGATTCCACCCAAAATGGATGGATTCCCCCCGCCGCAGCTGTGAACCGCAGCGGCCCGCGCCGAAACGGCCACATTTACCCCGGAACGGGTGGATTTACCCCAAAATGGATGGATTCCTCCCGGAACGGACGGATTTACCCCCAAAACTGCCGGATTCCCCCCCAAAACGGACGGATTTATCCCCAGAACGGACGGATTTACCCCCAGAACGGACGGATTCCCCCCCAAAACGGCCGCATTTACCCCACAAACAGCCGGATTTACCCCCAGAACAACGGGATTCCCACCAGAACGGCCAGATTTACCCCAAAACGGACAGATTCCCCCCAGAGCTGCCGGATTCCCCCCAAAACTGATGGATTCTCCCCAGATCTGTCGGATTACCCCCAAAACTGACAGATTCCCCCCTAGAACTGCAGGATTCCCCCAGAAACTGCCAGATTCCCCCCCAAAACTGCCGGATTCACCCCCGAAAGTGCCAGATTCCTCCCCAGATCTGCCGGACTCCCCCCAGAAATTGCCGGATTCTCCCCCAAAACTGCCAGATTCCCCCCAGAACTGCCAGAGTCCAACTGCGGATTCGCCCCCAAAACTGCCAGATTCTCCCCAAACCTGCCAGATTCCCTCCGAAACTGCCAGATTCCCCCCAGATCTGCTGGATTCCCCCCCAAAACTGCCGGATTCCCCCCCAAAACTGCCGGATTCCCCCCAAACCCGTCGGATTCCCCCTGGATCTGCTGGATTCCCCCCAAAACTGCCAGATTCCCCCCAAAACTGCCAGATTCCAGCCCAGAACTGCTGGATTCCCCCCTAGAAGTGCTGGATTCCCCCCAGAAACTGCGGATTCCCCCCAAACCTGCCGGATTCCCCCCGGATCTGCCGGATTCCCCCAAAACTGCCAGATTCCCCCCCAAAACTGCCAGATTCCCTCCGAAACTCCCAGATTCCTCCCAAACCTGCCGGATTCCCCCCCAAAACTGCCAGATTCCCCCAAAACTGCCAGATTCCCCCCCAAAACTGCCAGATTCCCTCCGAAACTCCCAGATTCCCCCAAACCTGCCGAATTCCCCCCAAACCTGCCGGATTCCCCCAAAACTGCCAGATTCCCCCCCAAAACTGCCAGATTCCCTCCGAAACTCCCAGATTCCCCCAAACCTGCCGGATTCCCCCAAACCTGCCGGATTCCCCCCCAAAACTGCCAGATTTCCCCCCAAAACTGCCAGATTCCCTCTGAAACTCCCAGATTCCCCCCAAACCTGCCGGATTCCCCCTGGATCTGCTGGATTCCCCCCAAAACTGCCAGATTCCCCCCCAAAACTGCCAGATTCCCTCTGAAACTCCCAGATTCTCCCCAAACCTGCCAAATTCCCCCCAAACCTGCCGGATTCCCCCCAAACCTGCCGGATTCCCCCCCAAAACTGCCAGATTCCCTCGAAACTCCAGATTCCCCCCAAACCTGCCGGATTCCCCCCGGATCTGCCGGATTCCCCCCAAAACTGCCAGATTCCCCCCCAAAACTGCCAGATTCCCCCCAAACCTGCCAAATTCCCCCCAAACCTGCCGGATTCCCCCCCAAAACTGCCAGATTCCCTCCGAAACTCCCAGATTCCTCCCAAACCTGCCGGATTCCCCCCCAAAACTGCCAGATTCCCCCCAAAACTGCCAGATTCCCCCCCAAAACTGCAGATTCCCTCCAAAACTCCCAGATTCCCCCAAACCTGCCGAATTCCCCCCCAAACCTGCCGGATTCCCCCCAAAACTGCCAGATTCCCCCCAAAACTGCCAGATTCCCCCCCAAAACTGCCAGATTCCCTCCGAAACTCCCAGATTCCCCAAACCTGCCGAATTCCCCCCAAACCTGCCGGATTCCCCCCAAAACTGCCAGATTCCCCCCCAAAACTGCCAGATTCCCCCCAAAACTGCCAGATTCCCTCCGAAACTCCCAGATTCCCCCCAAACCTGCCGGATTCCCCCCAAACCTGCCAGATTCCCCCCAAAACTCCCAGATTCCTCCAAACCTGCCAGATTCCCCCCCAAAACTGCCAGATTCCCCCCAAAACTGCCAGATTCCCTCTGAAACTCCAGATTCCCCCCAAACCTGCCGGATTCCCCCTGGATCTGCTGGATTCCCCCCAAAACTGCCAGATTCCCTCCGAAACTCCCAGATTCCCCCAAACCTGCCGAATTCCCTCCAAACCTGCCGGATTCCCCCCCAAAACTGCCAGATTTCCCCCAAAAAACTGCCAGATTCCCCCCCAAAACTGCCAGATTCCCTCCGAAACTCCCAGATTCCTCCCAAACCTGCCGGATTCCCCCCAAACCTGCTGGATTCCCCCCAAAACTGCCAGATTTCCCCCCAAAAACTGCCAGATTCCCCCCAAAAACTGCCAGATTCCCTCCGAAACTCCCAGATTCCTCCCAAACCTGCCGGATTCCCCCCAAACCTGCTGGATTCCCCCCCAAAACTGCCAGATTCCCCCAAAACTCCCAGATTCCCCCCAAAAACTGCCAGATTCCCTCCGAAACTCCCAGATTCCTCCCAAACCTGCCGGATTCCCCCCAAACCTGCCGGATTCCCCCCAAACCTGCCGGATTCCCCCCAAAACTGCCAGATTCCCCCCAAACCTGCCGGATTCCCCCCCAAAACTGCCAGATTCCCTCCGAAACTCCCGGATTCCCCCAAACCTGCCGGATTCCCCCCCAAAACTGCCAGATTCCCCCCCAAAACTGCCAGATTCCCCCCAAAACTGCCAGATTCCCCCCAAAACTGCCGAATTCCCCCCCGGATCTGCCGGATTCCCCCCAAAACTGCCAGATTCCCTCCGAAACTCCCAGATTCCTCCCAAACCTGCCGGATTCCCCCCCAAAACTGCCAGATTCCCCCCCAAAACTGCCAGATTCCCCCCAAAACTCCCAGATTCCCCCCAAAACTGCCGCATTCCCCCCGGATCTGCCGGATTCCCCCAAAACTGCCAGATTCCCTCCGAAACTCCCAGATTCCCCCCAAACCTGCCGGATTCCCCCCCAAAACTGCCAGATTCCCCCCCAAAACTGCCGGATTCCTCCCAAACCTGCCGGATTCCCCCAAAAACTGTCAGATTCCTCCGAAACTCCCAGATTCCCCCCAGAACTGTCGGATTCCCCCCAAACCTGCCGGATTCCCCCCCAAAACTGCCAGATTTCCCCCCCAAAACTGCCAGATTCCCCCCCAAAACTGCCAGATTCCCCCCAAACCTGCCGGATTCCCCCCGGATCTGCCGGATTCCCCCCGAAACTGCCAGATTCCCCCCCAAAACTGCCAGATTCCCCCCAAAACTGCCAGATTCCCTCCGAAACTCCCAGATTCCTCCCAAACCTGCCGGATTCCCCCCAAACCTGCCGGATTCCCCCCAAAAACTGCCAGATTCCCCCCAGAACTGCCAAGTTCCCCTCAAACCTGCCAGATTCCCCCCCAAAACTGCCAGATTCCCCCCCAAAACTGCCGGATTCCCCCCCAAAACTGCCAGATTCCCTCCGAAACTCCCAGATTCCTCCCAAACCTGCCGAATTCCCCCCAAACCTGCCGGATTCCCCCAAAAACTGCCGGATTCCCCCCCAAAACTGCCGGATTCCCTCCGAAACTCCCAGATTCCCCCCCAAACTCCCAGATTCCTCCCAAACCTGTCGGATTCCCCCTGGATCTGCTGCATTCCCCCAAAACTGCCAGATTCCCTCCGAAACTCCCAGATTCCCCCCCAAAACTCCCAGATTCCTCCCAAACCTGCCGGATTCTCCCCCAAAACTGCCAGATTCCCCCCCCAAAACTCCCAGATTCCCCCGGATGTGCCGGATCCCCCCCCAAAACTGCCAGATTCCCTCCGAAACTCCCAGATTCCTCCCAAACCTGCCGGATTCTGCCCTAGAACTGCCAGATTCCCCCCAAACCTGCCGGATTCCCCCCAGATCTGCCGAATTCCCCCCAAACCTGCCGGATTCCCCCCCAAAAACTGCCAGATTCCGTCCGAAACTCCCAGATTCCCCCCAAACCTGCCGGATTCCCCACGGATCTGCCGGATTCCCCCCAAAACTGCCAGATTCCCCCCCAAAACTGCCAGATTCCTCCCAAACCTGCCGGATTCCCCCCAAACCTGCCGGATTCCCTCCCAAAACTGCCAGATTCCCCCCAAAACTGCCAGATTCCCTCCGAAACTCCAGATTCCCCAAACCTGCCGGATTCCCCCAAAACTGCCAGATTCCCTCCGAAACTCCCAGATTCCCCCAAACCTGCCAGATTCCCCCCCAAAACTGCCAGATTCCCCCAAACCTGCCGGATTCCCCCCAAACCTGCCGGATTCCCTCCCAAAACTGCCAGATTCCCCCCCAAAACTGCCAGATTCCCTCCGAAACTCCCAGATTCCCCCCAAAACTGCCAGATTCCCCCCCAAAACTGCCAGATTCCCCCCAAACCTGCCGGATTCCCCCAGATCTGCCAGATTCCCCCAAAACTCCCAGATTCCCCCCCAAAACTCCCGGATTCCCCCCGGCTCTGCCGGATCCCCCCCGTCCCTCCTCCCCATTCCAGACCTGGTTATCCAGGCGCGGCGCTCGCAGCGACGCTCGGCTCTGTCCGTCGGCGCCGGCCGCCCGCTCGCGCCGCTGCTGGGGACACCGGGGACACCGGTCGGTCCCGGTGCCACCGGGCGGTCCCGGCGCCACCGCGGGGACCCCAAACCCACCCCCCATTTACCTGCCTTTTTAAGGGACTTTTTGGGCTGCGCCGCCTTGGTCCCCTCGTCCTCCTTGCGGCTCCGGATTTCTCCGCATCCGCGCGGAGCCCCTGCGGAATAAGCAGACGGGGGACCTCAACGCCCATCCCGGCGCCGCTTCCCATGGGAATTCCGGGATTTTTTTTCCCTACCAGGACGTCCGGGCTGCCCCCTCGCTCGCCGTTCTCGCCTTGGCGCTCGGCTTGGGCATCATCTTCTTGCTGGCCACGGTTGGCACGAGACAAACGCCCGAGAGGCCCTCGCAGGCCAGGAGACTCGCCTGGGGGGACAAGGGACACGGCGGCGGCTGCAGGACACGTCCGGAGCCGGGAACGCGCCCGGAATATCGCGGGGAATGTGGGAACGGCCGGGAAGCCCGGCTCGGAGTTTCCTCCCACCCCCGGGGCACCGGGACCTATCGGCTACCGGGAGCTACCGGGAGAGCTTGGAGGGTTTTCCGGGATTCCCTGGAGCTCCGGGGAGAGCGGAGCGGATTCCCGAGGGCGGGATTCCCGCGGAGCGGAGCGGATTCCCGCGGGGGCTCTGCGGCTCGGGGTGAAACGGGGGGAAATTGGGGCTCATTACCTGAGCCATCTTGTGTCTGTCCTCAACAAACGGATTGTACCAATTCCTTAAGCCTTAACGCTCTCCCAGGGAGGAATGTTTTTAAGGATAGAAGGACCGTTTCTGTTAATGGTATTTTTTTTTGGCCGGTCTCGTCCAGTACCCTCCACTTCGCCGACATCTTTTCCGGGATCTCCGGAGCGTCGCGGAGCCTCCTCGGCGGGGCCGCCCCTACGGCGGGGACAGCGGGGACATCGCGGCCACCTGCGGGTCCTTCGGCTGCGCGGGCGGAGCCTGCGGGGGACAGAGGGGACAGCGTGAGGGGGGGACACGGAGGGGGGACACGGTGACGGGGGGGACACGGTGACGGGGGGGAACACGGGGGGGGGAACGTGAGGGGACAATGCAGTGATGGGGGACACGGTGACGGGGACACGGAGGGGGGGACACGGTGACGGGGGGGACGTGGGGACACGGAGGGGGGGACATGAAGGGGGGGACGTGGGGACAGGGGGGACACGATGACGGGGGGACGCGGTTACGGGGGGGGACATGGGGACGGGGGGACACGGGGGGGAACGTGAGGGGGACAACGCAGTGATGGGGGACACAGTGATGGGACACGGGGGGGGACACGGTGATGGGGGGGACGTGGGGACACGGAGGGGGGGACATGGAGGGGGGGACGTGGGGACAGGGGGGACACGATGACGGGGGACGCAGTGACGGGGGGACACAGAGGGAGGGACACAGTGACAGGGGGGACACGGGGGGGGAATGCGGTGATGGGGGGACGCAGTTATGGGGGGGACATGGTGATGGAGGGGACACAGAGAGGGGGACACGGGGGGAACGTGAGGGGACAACATGAGGGGACAACGCGGTGACGGGGGGGACACGGTTGGGGGGGACACAGGTGACGGGGGGGACGCAGTTACGGGGGGGGACATGGTGACAGGGGGGACAAAGGGGGGACACGGTGGCAGGGGGGACAAGGAGGGGGGGGGGACACAGGGTTCCCTTGGTGCCACCGGGGACGGGAAGGTCCCCAAGGCGGGAGGGGGGGACATGGGGCGGGAAGGGGACAATGTCCCCAATGGGCCCTGGGGGAGGGGGATATTTGGGGAGGGGGGAGCAGTGACCCGGGTTGGGGGGGGGGGGACACGTTTTGGGTAGAAATAACCCAGAATTGGGGGTATGGGGGGGGTCCGGGGGTAAATGTGGGCGGGGGGGGACCCGGGGGGGGGGCCCGTTCAAGGGGGGGATCCCTAAAAAGGGGGGGGGGGAAGGGAGGGCTGGGGAGGGGGCGGAGCCTCGGACCTGCCCCCTCCCCCCGGGAAAAGGCGGGGGGGGGGGGGGGGGGTTGGGGGGAACCGCGCGTGCGCGTTGGGCCCCCCCCGCGGCGCCGCCGCCCCCCCCCCTCCCGCCGTGGCCTTTGGGGGGGGTGGGAGGGGGCGGGGCCGTCCCGGTGGGGGAGGGGGGGGCTCCGTACCTGGCGCGGCCCCTCCGCGCTCCGCTCCGCGCCGGCCCCCCCCGCCTTCGGCCGCCGCCGCCGCAACCCGGAACCGGAAACAACCGCCTCCCGCCCCGCCTCGCCGCTTCCGGCGGGGCGGGGCGGGAGGCCGCGCCGCCGCGCACGCGCGCGCGGGCGCCATCTTGGAACCGGGCAGCGGTTGCCTAGGCGACCGAGGGGGCAGGCGAGGGCGGAAGTGTCCGTCCCCTCTTGCCGCCCCCCTCCGCATTGTGGCCCCCGGGCGGAGGTTCCGCCCTTGTTGTTGCTACCCCTGAATGGGGGGGAACTGCCCCCCAACCCGTTATTGCCCTTATGGGGGCTGCCCCCCCCAGCCCGTTATTGCCCCTGGGGCAATAACCCCCCACCCCATTGCCCCTCACGATGGTCTTAGCCCCCCTCGAGGGGGGGGTCCTGCCCCCCCCCCCCGTTGTGACCCCATGAGCAGGAGCCCCCCCCAACATTTCCATCCCTCTCCCCGTTATTCCCAGCCCCTCCGGCTGCCCTTTGAGCTCCCATATCCCAAATATTCCATATTCCATCCCCATATTCCCCAAAATACCGCCCCCCCACTCCAAATCTATCCCCATTTTTATTTAGTGTCCCCCAAAATGCTGCTTTTTGGCCCCCTTGGGGACAGTGCAAGGGAGAGGGAAGCGGATCTGGCTCCACTCAGGCGGGATGGGATCACGAGGCTCTTCCAAGGGGGATCCAAGAGGATCCCGGGAATGGGAGAAGGGAGACGGGATCCCAAAGTTTCCTCCTTTCCCTCTGCTCCTTCCCACGGCTCCTCCCTGGAGATAAGATCCCGTTTTTCCCTCCGGATCATGGAGCGCTCGGGTGCCCTCCGGCAGCTCCCGCTGCACTTTGTCCCCTTGCCACACGTCACCGTCCCCGGAGCGGGTAACCTCGGCCGCCGGGATCCCGGGAAAAACCCCATGGAGAGTGGGATAAATCCCACGGAGAGCCGGGTTATGGGGGGGATGGAGCTTGGAAACGGCAGCGCCTCGTTGTCCTGTCACCTCCGGATGAGCGTGGATTTGGGAACAGGGATTATCCCCATGCTTGGGCGCCGGGGCGCTCGGAGCGGCTCCGCGTTTCCATGGCACGGAGAGGCGCCTTTCAGGGAATGTTTTCCTTTTAACAGGAGGAATTCCGTGTCCCGAGGCTGCGGCGGGACTCCGGAAAGGCTGGAAAAAGCCCCGTTTGTGCAAGGTGGGAAAAAAGCACGGGAGCGTCATCCTGCGCCTTGGGGAACCGGAGTCTCTCCGACGACGGATCCGCTCCGGGTTCGTAGATCCTCGGATCTTGTTACTAAACTTTGGGAATGACAGGATTTGGGGCTGGCCTTTTCCTGGGAATGCCCTTCCCGAGCCGTGTGGTGGTGGCACCGGGTGACGTCTGTCCCGGTGTCCCCGCTGCTCCAGGGAATGAGCAGGAGAAACCGTCCGTGATGGCAGAAAGCAGCAGCCTGGAGCATCCCGGCCTGGATACGGCAGCCGGGAGGAATTCCTGCAGGAAGCCTTCCAGATCCTGCTGGAAGAAGGCGTCCGGAAGGGCATGGATGCGGCGGAGAAGGTGAGTCCTGGAGCAGCAGGAAGAGGAGGGAAGGGGGTGCAGGTGGTGCCACCTCCTTGGGGACCCCGTTGTCCCCCTTTGTCACCCGGAACGGCTCCCGTTGCCATTCCCGGCAGGTCTGCGAGTGGAAGGAGCCGCAGGAGCTGCGGGAGCTGCTGGACCTGGAGCTGCGGAGCCGCGGGGAGCCGCGGGACAAGGTGCTGGAGCGGTGCCGGGACGTGCTCCGGTACAGCGTGAAGACCTGTGAGTGCCGAGGGAGCCCATGCATCCCAACCATCCCACCCTATCCCATCCTTCCCATCCATCCCAACCATCCCACCATATCCCATCCATCCCAACCATCCCACCCTATCCCATCCCATCCTACCCCATCCCATCCATCCCAACCATCCCACCATACCCTATCCATCCCACCCCACCCTATCCCACCCTATCCCATCCATCCCATTCCACCCCACCCTATCCAATCCATCCCATTCCATCCCACCCTATCCCATCCATCCCAACCATCCCACCCTATCCCATTCCATCCCAACCATCCCACCATATCCCATCCATCCTATCCCACCCTATCCCATCCTATCCTACCCTATCCCATCCATTCCAACCATCCCACCCTATCCCATCCTATCCTATCCCACCCTATCCCATCCTATCCTATCCCACCCCACCCTATCCAATCCATCCCATTCCACCCCACCCTATCCAATCCATCCCATTCCATCCCACCCTATCCCATCCATCCCATTCCATTCCACCCTATCCCATCCATCCCAACCATCCCATCCCACCCTATCCCATCCATCCCATTCCATCCTATCCTATCCTATCCTATCCCATCCCACCCTATCCCATCCTATCCCGTCCTATCCTATCCTATCCCATTCCATCCCACCCTATCCCACCCTATCCTATCCTATCCCATCCCATCCTATCCTATCCCATCCCATCCTATCCTATCCCATCCCATCCTATCCTATCCTATTCCATCCCATCCCACCCTATCCTATTCTATCCATCCCATTCCACCCTACCCCACCTCATCTATCCATCCACCCTACCCCATCCATCTATCCCATCCCACTCTATCCTATATCCCATCCCATACCACCCCACTCCATCCATCCATATCCCATCCATCCCACCCTATCCTATCCTATCCTATCCCATCCCATCCTATCCTATCCTATCCCATCCCATCCTATCCTATCCCATCCCATCCCATCCTATCCTATTCCATCCCATCCCACCCTATCCTATTCTATCCCATCCCATTCCACCCTATCCCACCTCATCTATCCATCCACCCTACCCCATCCATCTATCCCATCCCACTCTATCCTATATCCCATCCCATACCACCCCACTCCATCCATCCATATCCCATCCATCCCACCCTATCCTATCCTATCCTATCCTATCCTATCCTATCCTATCCTATCCTAATCCTATCCTATCCTATCGCATCCCATCCCATCCCACCCTATCCTATCCCATTCCACTCTATCCCATCCATCCCATCCCACCCCTCCGCAGTCACCCTTCAATGTCCCCCGAGTCCCTCGTGTCCGGCTCACACTGGTCCCGGTGGCCACCTCGTGGCTGTGGCCCAGGGACCCCCTGTCCCTGGTGGCCTCCCTGGGACATCTCTGTCCTCCCTGGGACATCTCCAAGGCTTCTCCTCCTTGGGACATCCCTGTCCTCCCTGGGCAATCCCTGTCCTCCTTGGGACATCCCTGTCCTCCTTGGGACATCCCTGTTCCTCCCTGGGACATCCTTGTCCTCCCTGGGACATCCCTGTCCTCCCTGGGACATCTCCAAGGTCTCTCCTCTCTGGACATCCCTGTCCTCCCTGGGACATCCCTGTTCTCCCTGGGACATCCCTGTCCTCCCTGGGATATCTCTGAGGCCTCTCCTCCTTGGGACATCCCTGTCCTTCCTGGGACATCCCTGTTCCTCCCTGGGACATCCTTGTCCTCCCTGGGACATCTCCAAGGTCTCTCCTCCCTGGAACATCCCTGTCCTCCTGGAACAGCCCTGTCCTCCTGGAACAGCCCTGTCCTCCCTGGGATATCTCTGAGGTCTCTCCTCCCTGGAACATCCCTGTCCTCCCTGGGACATCCTTGTCCTCCTGGGACATCTCCAAGGTCTCTCCTCCCTGGACATCCCTGTCCTCCCTGGGACATCCCAAGGTCTCTCCTTTCACCTCTCCAGGTCATCCGCGCTTCTTCAACCAGCTGTTTTCCGGCTTGGATCATCACGCCTTGGTGGGACGCATGATCACGGAGACCCTCAACACCAGCCAGTGAGCGCCCGGAGCCCGGAGGCTCCATAGCACCCAAGGAACCTCCGTAAACAACGGGAATTCGGGAGGGCTCTCCCTTCATCCAGAGGTTTGGAAGCGGGAGCATCCCGCGGCGCATCCGACTCCGGCTCGCGCTTCCAGGTACACGTACGAGATCGCGCCCGTGTTCGTGCTCATGGAGGAGGTTGTCCTGGCCAAACTGCGGGAGCTGCTCGGCTGGAGCGGCGGCGACGGCATCTTCGCTCCGGGTGCGCGAATCCGGCACCCTTCCCGTCGGAATTCCCGGGATAGGGGGCTCATTCCCGGCTCTGGGATGACACGGCCAGGGGGGTTTGTCCCTCGCAGGTGGCTCCGTATCCAACATGTATGCCATGAACGTGGCCCGATTCCGGCGCTTCCCGGAGAGCAAGCGGAAAGGGAGCTGGGCCCTGCCGCGCCTGGCGCTCTTCACATCCCGGGAGGTACCGGGAATGCGGACGCTCCGCGCCGGGATGCGCGCGGGAGCGTTTGGGAGCGCTCCGTGACCCGCTCCGTTCCCAGAGCCACTACTCCATCCAGAAAGGAGCCGCGTTCCTGGGCATCGGCACCGACAACGTCCGCCTGGTCGGCACTGACGAGAGGTGGGAGCGCCGGGGCGTTCGGAACCGGAGCGCGTCCCGGCTCCGCTCCGGCGCCCAATCCCGCTCGTGCCCTTCCCTTCCAGGGGGAAAATGCTCCCGGAGGAGCTGGAGAAGGAGATCGAGCGGGCCAAGGCCGAGGTGGGCCGGGCAGGGGGTGGCCCCGGACGCGGAGACGCGCGGATGGTGGCCCCAGTGCTGTCCCCGTGTCCCCGCAGGGCTCCCCCGTGTCCCTACGGGGCTCCCTCTTGTCCCCATGTCCCCACAGGGCCCCCCAGCGCTGTCCCCTTGTCCCCGCAGGGCTCCCCCTTGTCCCACAGGGCTCCTCAGCGCTGTCCCCTTCTCCCCACAGGGCTCCCCCTTGTCCTCGCAGGGCTCCCCCTTGTCCCCGCAGGGCTCCCTCTTGTCCCCATGTCCCCACAGGGCTCCCCAGCACTGTCCTCTTGTCCCCGCAGGGCTCCTCCTTGTCCCTACGGGGCTCACCTCACTGTCCCCGTGTCCCCGCAGGGCTCCCTCTTGTCCCCTCAGGGCTCCCCCTTGTCCCCGCAGGGCTCCCCAGGGCTGTCCCCTTGTCCCCACGGGGCTCCCCCGTGTCCCCGTGTCCCCCCAGCGCTGTCCCCATGTCCCCACAGGGCTCCCCCTTGTCCCCGCAGGGCTCCCCCGTGTTCCCACAGGGCTCCTCAGCGCTGTCCCCTTGTCCCTGCAGGGCTCCCCCTTGTCCCCGCAGGGCTCCCCCTTGTCCCCTCAGGGCTCCCCCTTGTCCCCGCAGGGCTCTCCAGTGCTGTCCCCTTGTCCCCACGGGGCTCCCCAGCGCTGTCCCCTTGTCCCCCCAGCGCTGTCCCCTTGTCCCCGCAGGGCTCCCCCGTGTCCCCTCAGGGCTCCCCCTTGTCCCCACGGGGCTCCCCAGCGCTGTCCCCGTGTCCCCGCAGGGCTCCCCTTTGTCCCCTTGTCCCCCCAGCGCTGTCCCCGTGTCCCCACAGGGCTCCCCCTTGTCCCCACAGGGCTCCCCAGTGCTGTCCCCGTGTCCTCGCAGGGCTCCCCCGTGTCCCCGTGTCCCCCCAGCGCTGTCCCCGTGTCCCCGCAGGGCGCCGTGCCCTTCTTCGTGAGTGCCACCAGCGGCACCACGGTGCTGGGCGCCTTCGACCCGCTGCGGAGCGTGGCCGCCGTGTGCCAGCGCCACGGCCTGTGGCTGCACGTGGACGTGAGTGCGGAGCGCATCGGGATGCCGTTTCCAGAGGGGATTCCCGAGGGACACCCCTCCTGGCTTTTCCAGGGGCTTTTCCCAAGGGACACCCCCCCCCCGGCTTTTCCAGGGGCTTTTCCCAAGGGACACCCCCCCCCAACTTTTCCAGGGGGTTTTCCAGAGGGACACCCCCCCCCCCAGCTTTTCCAGGGGCTTTTCCCAAGGGATATCCCCCTCCATCATTTCCAGGGGCTTTTCTTGAGAGACACCCCCCTCTAGCTTTTCCAGGGGCTTTTCCCAAGGGAGACACCCCCCCGGCTTTTCCAGGGGCTTTTCCCAAGGGATATCCCCCTCCGTCATTTCCAGGGGCTTTTCTTGAGAGACACCCCCCTCTAGCTTTTCCAGGGGCTTTTCCCAAGGGACACCCCCCCCCCCAAGATTTTCCAGGGGCTTTTCCCAAGGGACACCCCCCCCCAGCTTTCCCAGGTGGTTTTCCCGAGGGACACCCCCCCCGGCTTTTCCAAGGGCTTTTCCCAAGGGACACCCCCCTCCATCATTTCCAGGGGGTTTTCCCGAGGGACATCCCCCCCCCCCCAGCTTTTCCAGGGACTTTTCCCAAGGGACACCCGCCCCCACCCCCAGCTTTTCCAGGGGCTTTTCCCAAGGGACACCGCCCCCCCCCCAGCTTTTCCAGAGGCTTTTCCCAAGGGATACCCCCCCCCAGCTTTTCCAGGTGGTTTTCCCGAGGGACACTCCCCTCTGGCTTTTCCAAGGGCTTTTCCTGAGGGATATCCCCCTCCATCATTTCCAGGGGGTTTTCCCGAGGGACACCCCCCCCCCAGCTTTTCCAGGGGCTTTTCCCGAGGGACACCCCCCCCCCAGCTTTTCCAGGGGCTTTTCCCAAGGGACACCCCCCCCCAGCTTTTCCAGGAGGTTTTCCCAAGGGATATCCCCCTCCGTCATTTCCAGGGGCTTTTCTTGAGAGACACTCCCCGCCGGCTTTTCCAGGGGCTTTTCCCAAGGGACTCACCCCCCCAGCTTTTCCAGGGGCTTTTCCCAAGGGACACCCCCCTCCGTCATTTCCAGGGGCTTTTCCCAAGGGATACCCCCCCCCCGGCGTTTCCAGGGGGTTTTCCCGAGGGACACCCCCCCCAAACTTTTCCAGGGGGTTTTCCCGAGGGACATTCCCCCCCCCCTCAGCTTTTCCAGGGGCTTTTCCCAAGGGACACACGCCCCCCCCCCCAGCTTTTCCAGGGGCTTTTCCCAAGGGATATCCCCTTCCATCATTTCCAGGGGCTTTTCTTGAGAGACACCCCCCTCTAGCTTTTCCAGGGGCTTTTCCCAAGGGACACCCCCCCCCCCAAACTTTTCCAGGGGGTTTTCCCGAGGGACACCCCCCCCCCCCAGCTTTCCCAGGGGGTTTTCCCAAGGGACACCCCCACCCCCCAGCTTTTCCAAGGGCTTTTCCCAAGGGACACCCGCCCCCCAGCTTTTCCAGGGGGTTTTCCCAAGGGATATCCCCCCCTCCGGCGTTTCCAGGGGCTTTTCCCAAGGGACACCCCCCCCCCGGCTTTTCCAGGGGGTTTTCCCAAGGGACACCCCCCCCCCGGCTTTTCCAAGGGCTTTTCCCGAGGGACACCCCCCTCCATCATTTCCAGGGGGTTTTCCCGAGGGACACCCCCCCCCCCCAGCTTTTCCAGGGGCTTTTCCTGAGGGACACCCCCCCCCAAGCTTTTCCAGGGGGTTTTCCCGAGGGACACCCCCCCCCAAAGATTTTCCAGGGGCTTTTCCCAAGGGACACCCCCCCCCCGGCTTTTCCAGGAGGTTTTCCCAAGGGATATCCCCCTCCGTCATTTCCAGGGGCTTTTCTTGAGAGACACCCCCCTCTAGCTTTTCCAGGGGCTTTTCCCGAGGGACACTCCCGCCCCCGGCTTTTCCAGGGGCTTTTCCCAAGGGACTCACCCCCCCCAGCTTTCCCAGGGGGTTTTCCCGAGGGACACCCCCCCCCCCCCAGCTTTTCCAGGGGCTTTTCCCAAGGGATGGCGCCTGCCCTGACGCCCCCGTGTCCCCTCGCAGGCCGCCTGGGGCGGCAGCGCGTTGCTCTCCAGGAAGCACCGGCACCTCCTGGACGGCATCGACAGGCGAGTCCCGGGATCCGGCTCCGCCGCGGAACGGGATCCGGCTCCGGCTCCCTGCATCCCGCATCCATCCCGCTCCGTCCCTCTCCCGCAGGGCGGATTCGGTGGCCTGGAACCCCCACAAGCTGCTCGCGGCCGGCTTGCAATGCTCAGCCTTCCTGCTCCGCGACGGCTCCGTAGGTCCCGCGTCCATCCCGCTTTTCCCAATATCCCAACCCTGGGGACGCCCGTGGGGACCGTCCCCACGCGGGTGACACCCGTGTCCCCCAGGGGCTGCTCCAGCGGTGTCACGGCGCCGGCGCCACGTACCTGTTCCAGCCCGACAAGTTCTACGACGTGTCCTACGACACCGGGGACAAGAGCATCCAGTGCGGCCGCAGGGTGGATTGCCTCAAATTGTGGATCCTATGGAAAGCCGTGGGAACGGAAGGCCTGGAACAACGCGTGGATCGGGCATTCGAGTGCACCCGGTGAGCGCCGGATACCCGGGATAACCCTCGGAAGCCGTTCGGGGCCGCTCCGCTTCCTCATCCGTAGGTTGATCCCGTGTCTCGCGTTCCTGCTTGGCCCGCAGGTACCTGGCCGAGGAGCTGAAGAGGAGGGAAGGATTCCAGCTGGTGCTGGAGGTACGGGATTCCCGGCGGGAAAGGGGCTGGGAGAGACGGCACCGGGATGGCGCCGGTGTCCGGGGATCCTCGTGCACCCCCTGCACGTGCCGCAAACCCAAGGGGAGCGGGATACGCACAAGGGAACCACGGGATTTGGAACGTGATTCCCAAAGCACCAGGCACAGGGAACCAGGGGATTTGGCTTGTGATTCCTGAAGCACCAGGAACAAGGGAACCACGGGATTTGGTCTGTGATTCCCAAAGCACCAGGCACAAAGGAATCGGCCCGTGATTCCCGAAGCACCAGGAACAAGGGAACCATGGGATTTGGCCCATGATTCCCGAAGCACCAGGGAACAAGGGAACCGGCCCATGATTCCCGAAGCACCAGGAACAAGGGAACCATGGGATTTGGCCCGTGATTCCCAAAGCACCGGGAACAAGGGAACCGGCCCATGATTCCCAAAGCACCAGGCACAGGGAACCGCGGGATTTGGCCCATGATTCCCGAAGCACCAGGGAACAAGGGAACCGGCCCATGATTCCCGAAGCACCAGGCACAAGGGAACCAGGGGATTTGGCCCGTGATTCCCAAAGCACCAGGAACAAGGGAACCACGGGATTTGGTCTGTGATTCCCAAAGCACCAGGCACAAAGGAATCGGCCCGTGATTCCCGAAGCACCAGGAACAAGGGAACCATGGGATTTGGCCCGTGATTCCCAAAGCACCAGGCACAGAGAACCGCGGGATTTGGCCCATGATTCCCGAAGCACCAGGAACAAGGGAACCACGGGATTTGGCCCGTGATTCCCAAAGCACCAGGAACAAGGGAATCACAGGAACCGGCCCGTGATTCCCAAAGCACCAGGCACAGGGAACCATGGGATTTGGCCCGTGATTCCCAAAGCACCAGGAACAAGGGAATCACAGGAACCGGCCCGTGATTCCCAAAGCACCAGGCACACACGGGATTTGGCCCGTGATTCCCAAAACGGGGCTAGCGGGCGCTCCCGTTTTCCGGGCGCTCCGTTGGGTCCCCGCGGTGCCACCGTGTCCCCCGTTGTCCCCCAGCCCGAGTTCCTCAACCTCTGCTTCTGGTTCGTGCCACCCAGTCTGCGGGGACACGAGGCCACCGCCGACTACGGCGCCCGCCTGGGCAAGGTGAGGCCACCACCGGGGCCACCGCGGCCACCAGCGGGGCCACCACGCGCCAAAGAAAGCGCGCGGGGCGGTGCCAGGGCGGGAAAGGGCGGGAAAAGGGGGCGGGGCTGGAGGGCGGGACCGGGGGGGCGTGTCCGGACGGGCTGGGCGTGGCCAAAGCGGGTTCGGGGGGGTGGGGGGCGAGGCTGGGGGGCGGGACCGGGGGGAGGGGGCGTGGCCAAAGCGGTGTGGGGGGCTGGGGGGCGGGACCAAGGGGGGCGTGTCCGGATGGGCTGGGCGTGGTCAAAGCGGGTTCGGGGGGGGGTGGGGGGCGAGGCTGGGGGGCGGGACCGGGGGGCGTGGTCAAAGCGGTGTGGGGGGCTGGGGGGGCGGGACCAAGGGGGGCGTGTCCGGATGGGTTGGGCGTGGCCAAGGCGGGCTGGGCGTGGCCAAGGCGGGTTCGGGGCGGGGCTGGGGGGCGGTTTGGGGGCCTATGGGGCAATTCTGGGGCGTCGGGGGGGCGGTTTTGGAGCACGGGGGGGACACGGGGGGGGTCTGGTGGCACCGCGGCCACCAGCCTGGACCCCCCGGGGGTCCCTCAGCCTCCTATGGGGCCGGGGGTCGCTGTGGGGCCAGGACCCCCCACCCCGCGGGGTCCCCCCCGATGACACCGAGTGTCCCCCCCCGGTGTCACCGCGTGTCCCCCGTCCCCGCGCAGGTGGCCCCGGCGATCAAGGAGCGCATGATGCGCACGGGCTCCATGATGGTCGGGTACCAGCCCCACGGCGCCAGGGCCAACTTCTTCCGCCAGGTCGTCACCAACCCCGCGGTCACCAGGGCCGACCTGGATTTCTTCCTGGATGAGATCGAGAGGCTCGGGCAGGATCTGTAGGGATCCCGGGAATCCCGGGATCTGTAGGGATCCTGCTCCGCCAGGAACGACGGATGCGCCCGGCTTCCGCCGCGATCCCGGTGGGAATCGCTCCCGACCGGCCGAACCCCCCCGTGCATCCGTCACCCTAGGGCTAACGCTTAATAAACATGGAGTGAAGAGTGGGATGAACCCGGGATTAATAGACATGGAGTGAAGAGTGGGATGAATCCAGGATTAATAAACACAGAGTGAAGAGCGGGATGAATCTGGGATTAATAAACAGAGAGTGAAGAGCGGGATGAATCTGGGATTAATAAACACAGAGTGAAGAGTGGGATGAATCCGGGATTAATAAACACGGAGTGAAGAGCGGGATGAATCTGGGATTAATGAATTCGGAGTGAAGAGCGGGATGAATCTGGGATTAATAAACACAGAGTGAAGAGCGGGATGAATCTGGGATTAATAAACAGGGAGTGAAGAGTGGGATGAATCTGGGATTAAGAAACACTGAAGAGCGGGATGAATCCGGGATTAATAAACAGGGAGTGAAGAGCGGGATGAATCTGGGATTAATAAACACGGAGTGAAGAGCGGGATGAATCCGGGATTAATGAACACTGAAGAGCGGGATGAATCCGGGATTAATGAACACGGAGTGAAGAGTGGGATGAATCTGGGATTAATAAACACAGAGTGAAGAGCGGGATGAATCTGGGATTAATAAACACGGAGTAAAGAGCGGGATGAACCCAGGATTAATAAACACGGAGTGAAGAGCGGGATGAACCCGGGATTAATAAACACTGAAGAGCGGGATGAATCCGGGATTAATAAACAGGGAGTGAAGAGCGGGATGAATCCGGGATTAATAAACACTGAAGAGCGGGATGAATCCGGGATTAATGAATACGGAGTAAAGAGCGGGATGAATCTGGGATTAATAAACAGGGAGTGAAGAGCGGGATGAACCCGGGATTAATAGACACGGAGTGAAGAGCGGGATGAATCCGGGATTAATAAACACGGAGTAAAGAGTGGGATGAATCTGGGATTAATAAACACGGAGTGAAGAGACGGATGAATCCAGGATTAATAAACAGGGAGTGAAGAGCGGGATGAATCCGGGATTAATAAATATGGAGTGAGGAGCGGGATGAACACGGGATTAATAAATATGGAGTGAAGAGCGGGATGAATCCGGGACCCGTGGGAAGAGGTGGCACGGGACACAATGGCATCCGTGGGGAAGGATTCCCGGGAAAGGGGAGCAAAAATCCTGCATCTCCACTCCGGGATGAGCAGTGTCCGGGTGGAACCTGGCTCTGCCCCCAGACCCCAAGAACATCCCACGGGAAAAAAGAGTAGGAAAAAGAGCCTTTACTGTTCGATTCCCTGTAAAAAAGGCCGGGAAAGGGAGGCAGGGCCGGCTCCATGGGACGCTCCGTCAGCCGCTCCCGATGCTCCGGAGCAGGACGAGGACGTCGGGATCGACGCTGGCCGCGGCCAGGCGCGCGCGCAGGTTGGCGGCCGTGGCGCGGTGCCGCTCGCGGCGCTGCCACGCGCGGAGCCCCTCGAACACCTGGATCACCACGTTCCCGGGATTGTCCTCCCGGATCTGCTCCAGGAGCCGCTTTTCCAGCCCCAGGCAGCAAATGGCCACCTCCTGCCATTCCTTGCCCAGGAGCCGGGCCACCTGCATGAGCTCCCGCTCCGCGAGCGGCCGCTCGTTCCCTACGGACACACGCGGGGATGCAGCGGGAAGGGCGCATCCCGCATCCCGAACAGCGGGCGCATCCTCACCGGAGGAGCCCTCCTCCATCGCCTCCGATCCGCCGGGATGCCGCTCGCCGCCCTCCGGCGTTCCGGGAAGCTGGAAGCGCCGGATGAGGTCGAGGCGGCCCAGGCGGCGCAGGATGGCCGCGCTCTGCAGCAGGGCCTGCCCGGGGCAGTGCTGCAGCAGGAGGCTGCAGAGCTCGGGGCGCCCCGCGGGCTGCAGGCGGCTCCAGGGGATCCGCTCTTCCAGCAGGAATTTGAACGCCTGGAATTGCTCCTCGGACAGGGCCAGTTGCAATTCCAGCAGCGTCGCGCGCTCGTCCGCCCCGGCCATTCCCGGCGTTCCCGGCGCTCCGGGTGCTGCTCCGGGTGCTCCGCTGCCCCTCGCCGCTCTGCTGGGGGGCACAGAGCCCAGCCTGGACCCCCCGGGGGTCTCTCAGCCTCCTATGGGGCCTGGGGTCGCTGCCAATCGCTGTGGGGCCAGGAGACCCCCCACCCCGTGGGGTCCCACACTCTTGTTATGGGGCCAGGACACCCCTGATGTCCCCCCCCCCCAACCTGCTATGGGGCCAAATCCTCTCCCTCCCCACCGGGACCCACAGCCTGTTTGGGACCCACCTCCCCAGGTGCCCCCCAGCCTGCAATGGGGCAAGAGCCCCCCGATGTCCCCTCCACCCTGCAATGGGGCCGGACCCTCCTGATGTCCCCTCCAGCCTGCAGTGGGGCCAGACCCCCTGATGTCCCCTCCAGCCTGCTATGGGGCCAGACCCCCTTGATGTCCCCTCCAGCCTGCAATGGGGCCAGACCCCCTGATGTCCCCTCCAGCCTGCTATGGGCCGGACCCCCTTGATGTCCCCCCCAACCTGCAATGGCCCCAGATGCCCCCGATGTCCCCTCCACCCTGCAATGTGCCCGGACCCCCCTGATGCCCCCTCCAGCCTGCAATGGGCCTGGACCCCGTTGATGTCCCCTCCAGCCTGCAATGGGGCCGGACCCCCTTGATGTCCCCTCCAGCCTGCAGTGGGGCCAGACCCCCCTGATGTTCCCTCCAGCCTGCAATGGGGCCAGACCCCCCTGATGTCCCCTCCAGCCTGCAATGGGGCCAGAACCCTCGATGTCCCCTCCAGCCTGCAATGGGGCCCGACCCCCCTGATGTCCCCTCCAGCCTGCTATGGGGCCAGACCCCCTGATGTCCCCTCCAACCTGCTATGGGGCCAGACCCCCTTGATGTCCCCTCCAGCCTGCAATGGGGCCGGACCCCCCTGATGTCCCCCCCACCCTGCAATGGGGCCAGCCCCGTGTCCCCCCTCCCCTTTCAGCCTGCTATGGGGCACAGACCCGTCCCCCCTCCCCACGACGTCCCCAGCCTGCTATGGGGCAGGGTCGCCCGCACCCACCCAAGCATGGCGGCCCCCCCCGACGCCCCCCAAGCTGCTGTGGGGCCCGGACCCCTCGATTCCCCCCCCAGGTTGTCGGGGGCTCCGTGTCCCCCCCGCTGCCCCCCGCTCACCCCAGCGCGGAGCCCCTTTCCCGCCTCCAAAGCGCGCCAAAAAAAGCGCGCGGGGCGGCGCCAGGGCGGAAAAGGGCGGGAAAAGGGGGCGGGGCTGGAGGGCGGGAACAACGGGGGGCGTGTCCGGATGGGCTGGGCGTGGCCAAAGCGGGTTGAGAGGGGGTGGGGGGGCGGTTTGGGGGCCTATGGGGCAGTTCTGGGGGGTCGGGGGGCGGTTTTGGGGGGACAGAGGGGGAACCCCGGGGGGGTCTGGCATGGGGCGGGGGGGGGACAAGGCGGGGGGGGAGCAGCCTCCAACCGCGGCCAAAAAACAACAACAACAAAAACCACTTCTCCAAAGCGAGTTTCCCAAAATAACACTTTTTTCCCCCAAAATCGAGGTTTATTTGGGACTCCCGACCCGGTGCAGCAGGACCCCCCCCCCCCCCCGGACTCCCCATCCCGCCTCATTGGGCCCCCCCCCATATCCCCAGGTTCCCCCCCCCGCAGTGATTCGGGGGTGGCCACAGCAGCCCCATGGGGGGGGGGGGAGATTTGGGGTGTCCCCCCCCCCAAAATGGGGGCGACCGGACCCAGTGCGGGGGGGGGGGAGGATCTTTCCGTCGTATCCCGGTGTGGATGATGGGGGGGGGGGTCAGGCCGGGCCCCCGGGGGGGCAGCGGGTGCCCCCCCCCTGCCCCTCGGTGCCGGCCAGCGGGTGCCCGGTCCGGTCCACGCACCAGCACTGGCCCCGCTTCGGCCCCTTGGAGGCCCGGCACTGCGGGGGGGGGGGACACGTCAACGTGGGGGGGGGCATCAACCCGCATGGGGGACCCCCTGTACCCCCCCAAAAAAAACCCATATATATATATATATGTTTTATATATAGGGACCCCCTGTGCCCCCCCAATAAATATATATATATATATGTTTTATATATAGGGACCCCCTGTGCCCCCCCCCAATAAATATATATATATATATATATGTTTTATATATGGGGACCCCCTGTGCCCCCCCCCAATAAAATATATATATGTGTGTGTGTATATATATATATATATATATGTTTTATATATATATGAACACCGCGGGGAAACTGAGGCACGGGAGGCTCCAGACCCACCCCCCCCTCTGGAAACGGGGGGGGCCCTGAGGGATTCCCCACCCGGGACAGCCAATTTGGGGACACTGCGGGGGGGGGGGGTGATCCTGGGTGCCCCCCCCCCCACGCAGGACGGGGGGGGGGGACGTCAAAGGAGGGGGGGCATCACCCCGCATGGGGGACCCCCTGTGCCCCCCCCAATAAATAAATAAATATATATATATATGTATACATATATGTTATATATATATATATAAACACCGCGGGGAAACTGAGGCACGGGAGGCTCCCCTCCCGCTGGAAACGGGGGGGCCCTGAGGGATTCCCCACCCGGGACAGCCAATTTGGGGACACTGCGGGGGGGGGGGGGGTGATCCTGGGTGCCCCCCCCCTCCACGCAGGACCCCCCATTTGGGGAATTCAAGGCACGGAGCGGCAGGGCGGGGGGGGGTCGGTGCTTCCTGCCGGGACACCCAAATTGGGGACACTGCGGCTTGGGGGGGGGGGTTCGGGGTGTCACCCCCCCCCGGGGGGGGTGGCTCGGGGGGGTCCCCACCTGCTTGGCGCGGTAGAAGCCCCTGGTGTCGCAGTTGGGGATGAAGATGTCCTCGGCGCTGCGGTACAGGGCGGCCTTCAGCTCCTGCATGACGGCGGCCAGGTGGAGGCGACACGGAGCCTGCGACACCAGGGGACACGGCGGCTGCGGCGGGGGGACACGGGCGGGACCCCCGGGCTGTCCCTGCTGCTCCCCCTGCTTGTCCCCATCTTGTCGCCCGGGATTTCCCCAGCTCGTTCCCCTGGCGGTCCCCACCGTGTCCTCCCACTATGTCCCCCCAGGTGTCCCCACCATGTCCCCACCACGTCCCCTTGGCTGTCCCCAACTGGTCCCCCCGCCATGTCCCCCCGGTTGTCCCCAACTTGTCCCCCCCCCCATGTCCCCCCATGTTCTCCTGGCTGTCCCCACCTTGTCCTCCCCATATCCCCCCCATGTCCCCCCGGCTGTCCCCACCTTGTCCCCGCCATGTCCCCACCACGTCCCCTTGGCTGTCCCCAACTTGTCCCCCACCACGTCCCCTCGGCTGTCTCCGCCATATCTCCCCAGCTGTCCTCACCTTGTCCCCCCCCGTGTCCCCCCAGCTGTCCCCACCATGTCCCCACCACGTCCCTTGGGCTGTCCCCACCTTATCCCCCCCATGTTCCTCCTGCCGTGTCTCCCCAACTGTCCCCACCTTGTCCCTCTCCCATGTCCCCACCTTGTCCCCCTGGCTGTCCCCCCCATGCCCCCCCGGCTGTCCCCACCATGTCCCCACCACGTCCCTTTGGCTGTCCCCACCATATCTCCCCCCATGGTCCCCCGGCTGTCCCCATCTTGTCCCCCCTATGTCCGCACCAAGTCCCCTTGGTTGTCCCCAACTTGTCCCCCCCCAGTGTCCCCCCGGCTGTTCCCACCATGTCCCCACCACGTCCCTTTGGCTGTCCCCACCATGTCCCCCCCATATCCCCCCACCATGTCCCCCCGGCTGTCCCCCCCATGTCCCCCAGGCTGTCCCCCCCATGTCCCTCCCCATATCCCCCGCCATGTCCCCCCGACTGTCCTCACTTTGTCCCCCCACATGCTCCCCCCCGGCTGTCCCCACTTTGTCCCCACCATGTCCCCCCCATATCCCCCCGCCATGTCCCCCAGGCTGTCCCCATCTTGTCCCTCCCCATATCCCCCGCCATGTCCCCCCACCTTGTCCCCCCCATGTCCCCCAGGCTGTCCCCATCTTGTCCCTCCCCATATCCCCCGCCATGTCCCCCCGGCTGTCCCCTCCATGTCCCCCAGGCTGTCCCCATCTTGTCCCTCCCCATATCCCCCGCCATGTCCCCACCTTGTCCCCCCCATGTCCCCCCCATGTCCCCCAGGCTGTCCCCATCTTGTCCCTCCCCATATCCCCCGCCATGTCCCCCACCTTGTCCCCCCCATGTCCCCCCCGTGTCCCCCAGGCTGTCCCCATCTTGTCCCTCCCCATATCCCCCCCCATGTCCCCACCTTGTCCCCCCCAATGTCCCCCCCATGTCCCCCCGCGGTCACCCACCGTTTCCAGCTCCTGGCGGCCCTCGGCGGGGGGGGGGCGCTCGCGCGCGCCGGGCGGGGCCGGGGGGGCCCGCGGCACCGACGTGGCGGGCGGCGCTTTGCGCCCTTCCTTGGAGCTGTCCCCTATGGAGCAGGAAAACCGGGAAAGGGGGGGTCAAGACGAGGGGGGGGGCAACGCCCAGAGCCGCGGGTGCCCCCCCCCGCTGCAGCCCCCCCCACGGCCACGCGGGGGCGGCGCAGGCGCCACGGGAGGGGGGCGGGGGGGGTGACTCATGGAGGGGGGGGGAGTGGCAAAGGGCCCCCCCCGCTGCATGTCCCCCCCCCCGCCATGGCCTCCGGACACCACGGGGTGTCCCCTGCACCCCCCCCCCGGGGTCACCCTCATTCCCGCTGCACCCCCGGGACCCCCCCCCGGCTCTTCCAACAGGGATAAGGGACCCCCCCCCCCAAGCTCTTCCAACAGGGATAAGGGACCCCCCCCCCCGCCCCAGCTCTTCCAACAGGGATAAGGGACCCCCCCCCCCCAAGCTCTTCCAACAGGGATAAGGGACCCCCCCCCCCGCCCCAGCTCTTCCAACAGGGATAAGGGACCCCCCCCCCCCAAGCTCTTCCAACAGGGATAAGGGACCCCCCCCCCCCCCCAGCTCTTCCAACAGGGATAAGGGACCCCCTCCCTTCCCGGGACACGGGGCACGGCCAGGACCCCCCTCCCCGGGACACGGCGGGGGACGCGTCCCCACTGTCCCCCCCGCCCCGGCCCGCACCGGGACGGCGCTGCCCGGACATGTCCGGAAGCACCGGGACCTCCGACGCATCCCAACGTCCCGCCGGTCCCTCCCGGTCCCGCTCCCGGCGGACGGTCCCTCCGCGGCCGATGGTGGGTGCCCGAGTTTCCCCCGCCGTGATCCGGGGCGGGGGTCCCGGTGCCCCCGTCCCTCCCCGATGGAGCCTTCCCGGAGCCTCCCCGTGCGTCCCCGCTGCCCCCATCCCGCCCCGGGGACTCCCCCCGGTGCCCCCCCCTCAACGGCGGCGGCGGGGGGGGCGGGTGTCCGGGGCTCCCGCCTCTGCCCTCGACGGGCGCCGCCTCCCCGCGGGTGCGGAGGGTCCCACGGGGGGGTCCAGGGGAACCGAACCGCCCTCCCGGTACCGAGGGCCGCTCACCTGCGGGGGCGGGGGGGGGTCCAGGGAACCGAACCGCCCTCCCGGTCCCGGGGGCCGCTCACCTGCTGGGGGGGGGTCCAGGGGAACCGAACCGCCCCTCCCGGTACCGAGGGCCCCTCACCTGCTGGGGGGGGTCCAGGGAACCGAACCGCCCTCCCGGTCCCGGGGGCCGCTCACCTGCGGGGGGGGGTCCAGGGGAACCGAACCGCCCGTCCCGGTCCCGGGGGCCGCTCACCTGCGGGGGAGTCGGTAACGGCGGGGCGGGCGCGCAGGGCCAGGGCGCGGCAGACGCCGGTGCCGCGGAGCAGAGCGCGGAGCGGGGCGCGCTCCCCGGCGCGGGGGATGCAGCGGAGCCCGCGGGCGCAGCCCGGCGTGTAGACCCCGCACGGCTCCCCGGGGCCGCGCGGCGGCTCGGGGCTGCTCCCGGCTCCGGTGCTACCGGCTCCGGTACCGGCAGCCGCCGCCGCGGCCCACGGAGCCGGCGCCAGCAGCAGCGCCGACACGAGCCAGCAACCCGCCTGCATGGCCGGGCCGGCACCGGGACCGCGGCCGGGACCGGGACCGCGACCGGGCGCCGCCGCCGCCCGCTCTGCCCGCGCCCGGCCCCGCCGCCGCCTTAAATACCGCGCCCGGCCCCCGGGCCGCCCCGCCAGGTGCGCCCGGCCCGGGGGGCACCGGGGGGCACCGGAGGGACCGGGACCGGAGCGGGGTCCGGGACGCCGGGATCTCCCTGCCCGCGGAGGGGGTGGCTCCTGTCCCGCGTATCCCGGTGTCCCCTCGTCCCCCCACACTGCCTGGTGCCCCCCATGGGGAGCCGGTGTCCCCGATGCTCTGTCCCGATGTCCCCTCCGTGTCCAGCCCCGCTGTCCCCCGGCCCTCCCCAGTGCCACAGCCCCCCGTGTCCCCAGTGCCACAGCCCCGGGTGTCCCAGGGGACCCCCCCGTGCACCCTACCCCAGCTGCCCACCCCAGTGTCCCCCCACGCGTGTCCCCCGTGTCCCTCCCGGTGCGACGCCCCCACCTCGCAGCCCCTGTCCCCGCTGCCCACCCCAGTGTCCCCCCGCGCACAGCCCCGGTGTCCCCTGTACCCGGGGTCCCCTGTCCCCGGTGTCCACGGTGCGACACCCCCTCCCCGCCGCCCCTGTCCTCACTGTCCACCCCAGTGTCCCCCCGCGCACAGCCCCAGTGTCCCCGGTGTCCCCTGTCCCCTGTGTCCCCGGTCCCCGCTGTCCCCAGCGCCCCCTGCGCACAGCCCCAGTGTCCCCCGTGTCCCCCCTGTCCCCCCTGTCCCCCGTATCCCCGGTGTCCCCCGAGTCCCCGGTGTCTCCCGTGTCCCCCCTGTCCCCCGTGTCCCCGGTGTCCCCCGTGTCCCCCGTATCCCCGCTGTCCCCGGTGTCCCCCGTGTCCCCAGTGTCCCCCGTGTCCCCCGTGTGGCCGCTGTCCCCCGTGTCCCCAGTGTCCCCCATATCCCCGCTGTCCCCCGTGTCCCCCGTGTCCCTCGTGTCCCCCTTGTCCCCCGTGTCCCCGGTATCCCCCGTGTCGCCGCTGTCCCCAGTGTCCCCCCTGTCCCCCGTGTCCCCCGTGTCCCCCGTGTCCCAGTGTCCCCCGTGTTCCCCGTGTCGCCGCTGTCCCCGGTGTCCCCCCTGTCCCCCGTGTCGCCGCTGTCCCTGCTGTCCCCCGTGTCCCCAGTGTCCCCCGTGTCCCCGCTGTCCCCCGTGTCCCCCCTGTCCCCGCTGTCCCCCGTGTCCCCCGTGTCCCCGGCCGCCCCCGTCCCCAGCGCCCCCTGCACAGCCCCGCCCCCGCCCTAGGGGGCGCCCTCACCCGCCTCGCTCCGGCCCCGCCCCCTCCCCGAGGCCCCTCCCCCTCCCTGCGGCTCCCTATTGGCCCGCGGCGCCGTCAGTCGGAGCGCGGCGCGGCGCCATTGGCCGAGCCGGGCGGCGGTGGGCGGGGGGAGGGAAGCGCGGCGCCGGGGCCCGGATGTGAGTGGGGCCGGCGGGGCCGGGAAGCGGCGGCGAGCGCGGGGCGCCCATGGAGGGGGCGGGCGGGGCCGCCCCGGTGAGGGCCGCGACGGGGCCCCGTTATGTGGGGAGGGATGGAGGGTCTGGCTATGGGGCGGGGGGGGGGTCCGGTTGTGGGGCGCGAGGGGCCGGGGGAGCTGCGATGGGGGCGGTTATGGGGCGGGGGTCTGTGGGGGAGCTGGGGGGCGATTATGGGGGTCCCGTTATGGGGTGGGGGCGATTATGGGGGTCCTGTTATGGGGTGGGGTCTGTGGGGGAGCTGGGAGGTGGTTTTGGGGGTCCCATTATGGGGTGGGGGCGGTTATGGGGGTCCCGTTATGGGGTGGGGGCGGTTATGGGGGTCCCGTTATGGGATGGGGGCGGTTATGGGGGTCCCGTTATGGGGTGGGGTCTGTGGGGGAACTGGGGGGTGGTTATGGGGGTCCCATTATGGGGTGGGGGCGGTTATGGGGGTCCCGTTATGGGGCGGGGGTCTGTGGGGGAACTGGGGGGCAGTTATGGGGGTCCCGTTATGGGATGGGGGCGGTTATGGGGGTCCCGTTATGGGGTGAGGGTGGTTATGGGGGTCCCATTATGGGATGGGGGCGGTTATGGGGGTCCCGTTATGGGGTGGGGGCGGTTATGGGGGTCCCATTATGGGGTGAGGGCGGTTATGGGGGTCCCGTTATGGGATGGGGTCTGTGGGGGAACTGGGGGGCGGTTATGGGGGTCCCGTTATGGGGCGGGGGTCTGGGGGGGAGCTGGGGGTCGGTTATGGGGGTCCCATTATGGGATGGGGGCGGTTTTGGGGGTCCCGTTATGGGGTGGGGGCGGTTATGGGGGTCCCGTTATGGGGCGGGGGTCTGTGGGGGCGCTGGGAGGTGGTTTTGGGGGTCCCATTATGGGGTGAGGGCAGTTATAGGGGTCCCATTATGGGGTGGGGGTGGTTATGGGGGTCCCATTATGGGGTGGGGGCGGTTATGGGGGTCCCATTATGGGGTGGGGGTCTGTGGGGGAAATGGGGCAGTTATGGGGGTCCTGTAATGGGGCGGGGGTCTGGGGGGAGCTGGGGGTCGGTTTTGGGGGTCCCGTTATGGGGTGCAGGGACGGATGCCCGGGATGGGCCAGCGGGAGGCAGATTCGGGGCCATCCATGGAGGCCGGAGCAGGAGGATCCACCCGGGAATGAGCCGCAGATTCCCGGGAAAGGCCTGGAGACGAGGCGCTTCCCTCCCGCTGTCCGGCAGGTTTCCCGTCAGCACCGCCATGGATGACCTGAACCTCCACTACAGGTTCCTGAACTGGCGGCGGCGGATCCGGGAGATCCGGGAGGTGCGGGCCGTGCGCTACCAGGAGCGCTTCAAGCACATCCTGGTGGACGGCGACACGCTCAGGTAACCGGGAGCGGCGGCACCGTCGCGGCCGTCACCGTCACGACTGTCACTGTCACGACCGTCACCGTCACGACTGTCACCATCGCGACTGTCACCATCGCGACTGTCACTGTTGCGACTGTCACTGTCGTGGCCGTCACCGTCGTGGCTGTCACCATCACGACCGTCGCTGTCGCCACCGTCACCGTCGTGACCGTCACCGTTGCGACCGTCACTGTCGTGGCCGTCACCGTCGTGGCTGTCACCGTCACTACTGTCGCTGTCATGACCGTCACTGTCACGACTGTCACCGTCACGACTGTCACCGTCGTGGCCGTCACCGTCATGGCCGTCACTGTTGTGGCCGTCACTGTCACGACTGTCACCGGTCACCGTCATGGCCGTCACTGTTGTGGCTGTCACGATCGTGGCCGTCACCTCACAACTGTCACTGTCGTGGCCATCACCGTCATGACTGTCACCGTCACGACAGTCACTGTCGCGACTGTCACTGTCGCAGCCGTCACCGTCACGGCCGTCACCGTCACGACCGTCACTGTTGTGGCCGTCACTGTTGTGGCTGTCACCGTCACGGCCATCACCGTCACGACTGTCACTGTTGCGACTGTTACTGTCGCGGCCGTCACCATCACAGTCGCGGCCGTCACCATCACAGCTGTCACCGTCACGACCGTCACTGTCACGACTGTCACCGGTCACCGTCATGGCCGTCACTGTCGTGGCCGTCACGATCGCAGCCATCACCGTCACGACTGTCACTATCACAACCGTCACTGTCGCGACTGTCACTGTCGTGGCTGTCACCGTCATGACCGTCACTGTCATGGCCGTCACCGTCGCGGCTGTCACCGTCACGGCCGTCACCATCATGGCCGTCACCATCGCGGCCGTCACCGTTGCGACACTCACTGTCACGACCGTCACGACTGTCACTGTCGCGGCCGTCACTGTCACGACTGCCACCGGTCACCGTCATGGCCGTCACTGTCGTGGCCGTCACGATCGTGGCCGTCACTGTCAAGACTGTCACTATCACAACTGCCACTGTCGCGACTGTCACTGTCATGGCTGTCACCGTCATGACCGTCACTGTCACGGCCGTCACCGTCACGACTGTCACTGTCACGGCCGTCACTGTTGCGGCTGTCACCGTCACGGCTGTCACCATCATGGCCGTCACCGTCGCGACACTCACTGTCACGACCGTCACGACTGTCACTGTCGCGACTGTCACTGTCGTGGCCGTCACCATCACCGTCACAACCGTCACCGTCACGGCCGTCACCGTTGTGGCTGTCACTGTCACGGCCGTCACAATCGTGGCCGTCACCGTCACAACTGTCACCGTCACAACTGTCACCATCCCTGTCCCCCGCAGCTACCACGGGAACTCGGGTGAAGTCGGCTGCTACGTGGCCCCGCGGCCGCTCAGCAGGGACAACAACTACTTCGAGGTGAGCGGCTCCTTCCCGGCGCTCCCGGCGTTCCCGGCCGCATCCGCAGGGATCCGCGCGTCCCGTTGTAGGTGTCCATCGTGGACAGCGGCGTGCGCGGCACCATCGCCGTGGGGCTGGTCCCGCAGTACTACAGCCTGGACCACCAGCCCGGCTGGCTTCCCGACTCCGTGGCCTACCATGCGGACGACGGGAAGTGAGTGCGGGAAGCGCCCCGGGAGCGGCTCGGGAATGGGGAACGGGGTTGGATGCGGCTCCGATCCCGCAGGCTGTACAGCGGCCGCGCCAAGGGCCGGCAGTTCGGATCCAAGTGCAGCTCCGGGGATCGCATCGGCTGCGGGATCGAGCTGGTCTCCTTCGAGGTGCAGACGGCCCAGGTCTTCTTCACCAAAAACGGGAAAAGGGTGAGGGAGCCGGGAGAATTCCCGTCTCGTGGGGCTGGGATGCGCTTGGGAAGCCGGGCTGGGATGCGCTTGGAAAGCCGGGCTGGAATCCGCTTGGGAAGCCGGGCTGGAATCCGCTTGGGAAGCCGGGCTGGAATGCACTTGGAAAGCCGGGCTGGAATCTGCTTAGAAAGCTGGGCTGGAATGCGCTTGGGAAGCCAGGCTGGAATCCGCTTGGAAAGCCAGGCTGGAATGCACTTGGGAAGTCGGGCTGGAATCCGCTTGGGAAGCTGGGCTGGGATGCGCTTGGGAAGCCGGGTTGGGATCCGTTTGGAAAGTTGGGCTGGGATCCACTTGGAAAGCCAGGCTGGAATGCGCTTGGAATGCACTTGGGAAGCTGGGCTGGAATCCGCTTGGGAAGCCGGGCTGGAATGCGCTTGGACAGCCGGGTTGGGATCCGCTTGGAAAGTTGGGTTGGAATCCGCTTGGGAAGCCAGGCTGGAATGCGCTTGGAAAGCCGGGCTGGAATCTGCTTGGAAAGCTGGGCTGGAATCTGCTCGGAAAGCCAGGCTGGAATCCGTTTGGAAGGCTGGGCTGGAATGCGCTTGGAAAGCCGGGCTGGAATGCGCTTGGAAAGCCGGGCTGGAATCCGCTTGGGAAGCCGGCCTGGAATGCGCTTGGAAAGCCAGGCTGGAATCTGCTTGGAAAGCCGGGTTGGAATCCACTTGGAAAGCTGGGTTGGAATCCTCTTGGAAAGCTGGGCCGGAATCCCCTTGGGAAGCCGGGCCGGAATCCTCTTGGGAAGCCGCCCCAGCATCCCATGGCGCTCCCTCCCGCAGGTGGGCTCCACCGTGATGCCGCTGTCTCCCGACGGGCTCTTCCCGGCCGTGGGAATGCACTCGCTGGGAGAGGAGGTCCGGCTGCACCTGCACGCCGAGCTGGCCACCGAGGAGGACGACAGCGCCATGATGGTGGACAGCCACGAGGACGAGTGGGGCCGGCTGCACGACGTCCGCGTGTGCGGCACGGTGAGTGCGGAACGGCCGGAGCCATCCCGGAATGCCGCGGGATGCCGCGGGATGCGGCGGGATGCGGCGGTCCCCTCCGCGGGGAGCCCGTCCCGAGGGCTGCAGGGAGCTGTTTTGTGGCATTCCCGCTGCGCCGGCATCCCGGGAGCATCCGGAGCAGGGGCGGGACAGGCCCTGAGCCTTCCCGGCGAGGAATCGGCTTGGAATTCCCAGCTTGGGCTCTTCCCGGCTCAGAATCGGCTCGGAATTCCCAGCCTTGGCTCTTCCCGGCAAGGAATCGGCTCGGAATTCCCATCCTCGGCTCTTCCCAACCTCAACTCTTCCCATCCTCGGCTCTTCCCAACCTCGGCTCTTCCCAGCCTCGGCTCTTCCCGGCCTCAGCTCTTCCCGGCCTCGGCTCTTCCCATCCTCGGCTCTTCCCATCCTCGGCTCTTCCCATCCTCGGCTCTTCCCAACCTCGGCTCTTCCCGGCCTCTGCTCTTCCCATCCTCGGCTCTTCCCATCCTCGGCTCTTCCCAGCCTCGGCTCTTCCCAACCTCGGCTCTTCCCGGCCTCGACTCTTCCCATCCTCGGCTCTTCCCAGCCTCGGCTCTTCCCAGCCTCGGCTCTTCCCGGCCTCGGCTCTTCCCAGCCTCGGCTCTTCCCAGCCTCGGCTCTTCCCAGCCTCGGCTCTTCCCAACCTCGGCTCTTCCCGGCCTCGGCTCTTCCCATCCTCGGCTCTTCCCATCCTCGGCTCTTCCCATCCTCGGCTCTTCCCGGCCTCGGCTCTTCCCGGCCTCGGCTCTTCCCATCCTCAACTCTTCCCATCCTCGGCTCTTCCCGATCTCGGCTCTTCCCATCCTCGGCTCTTCCCAACCTCGGCTCTTCCCGGCCTCGGCTCTTCTCAACCTCGGCTCTTCCCATCCTCGGCTCTTCCCAACCTCGGCTCTTCCCATCCTCGGCTCTTCCCGGCCTCGGCTCTTCCCATCCTCAACTCTTCCCATCCTCGGCTCTTCCCGGCCTCGGCTCTTCCCATCCTCTGCTCTTCCCAACCTCAACTCTTCCCATCCTCGGCTCTTCCCATCCTCTGCTCTTCCCAACCTCAGCTCTTCCCGGCCTCGGCTCTTCCCAACCTCTGCTCTTCCCATCCTCGGCTCTTCCCAACCTCGGCTCTTCCCATCCTCGGCTCTTCCCGGCCTCGGCTCTTCCCGGCCTCGGCTCTTCCCGGCCTCGGCTCTTCCCATCCTCGGCTCTTCCCATCCTCGGCTCTTCCCATCCTCGGCTCTTCCCAACCTCGGCTCTTCCCATCCTCGGCTCTTCCCAACCTCGGCTCTTCCCGGCCTCGGCTCTTCCCATCCTCGGCTCTTCCCGGCCTCGGCTCTTCCCGGCCTTGGTGCATCCAGGAGCTCCTTGAGATGCTCCTGGATCCATGGATTGAAAGCTCCCGCTTTAAATCCCAACAGGCCCGAGGCCGTCGGGATTTGGGGCTTCATGGGATCCTCCTGCCGCTCCTCCAATATCCAGGGAGTTTCCCTGTGTGTTTCCAGCCCTGCTTGGGCCCTTAACCCAGCTCTCCCCTTTCCCGACATTCCAAAGGTGTTTTCCCAAAGCAGCCAGATCAGGGAGGTCCTGGCTCTGTCAGGAAGCGGCCGAAACGGATCCCGTGGCTCCTCCACCTCCCCGGCTGGCTCCGGAGCCGGGAAAACGGCTCATTTCCCGTGGCCGGAGCGCGGCGGCCGCTTGTTTATCCGCTCCGGATCTCGGTGTGTTTTTCCTGCCCTCCCTGTTCTTGGAGCTCCCGTCGGCTCCGGAGCGCGTGGGAGCGGGAAAAGGGCTCGGAAGAGCTCCAGGAATTGCCTCGCGCTCCCGCTCCGCCCGGCTCTCATTCCGGGGCCGAGCTCTCCCGGCGGCTCCCGTTTGCTTCCGAAGGACCCGGTGCCACCGGCAAGACCCCGGATCCGCTCTGGAAACTGGATCCGGAGCCGGCTCCTTCCCGCCGGGACGGGATCCGTGGGGCATTCCCGTGCTCCCATTCCCGGCGTTCGGATCAAACGGGGTCCGTGGAGCCGCTCGGCTCCATCCCGGGAGCTTTTGCAAGAGGGTGCCGGAGCCGGGGCCGGAATCCGGGCTCCCATCCCGCTGCTCCCGTCGGCACAAACAGCCCCCGGGCTCGCGGCCGCTCCAAATTTTAAGGATTTGCAGCTGTTTGCGCGGCCGGGGCCGCTCTTTGATCCCAGAGCCGCATCCGCAAACTTGGGCCCGGGGCCCTTTTCCATGCTCAACCCCCCCCTGCTCCGTGGACGGAACGTCTGGCTGGGCCGGACAGGCCGGAGCGCCGGGAATGCTGCTCCGGGAGCCGCTGCTCCGGAGTCCCCAGGGCTTGGGGACACCCAGGGAACGCCAGGGATCCCCATTCCAGCTGATCATCCCCTCCTCTCCATGTGCCTCGGTTTTCCCTGTTTTTAAACCGGGAATATTGGAGGCAAAACACAGCATTCCTGGCCCGGAAACCCCATCCCCGGCTTTTCCGAGGGGGACAAATTGCCCGGAGTTTCCTTGGAGCAGCCTCTGTTTGCTCCGTGATTCCCAAACCCTGCGGAGAGCAGATTCCAGCTCTTCCAGCAGCTCGCGGCGCATCCTAATCCCTCCATCCCGCGGGATGCGGGGGTCCCTTCGGCATCCCTAACCCCTCGGCCTCCCCGATGCCTCCGGAGCGCTCCGATCCGCCCGGAAATGAGCGCGGCGGAGCTGGAATTCCAGCAATGCGCCGCAGCGGCCCCACATTTTTCTTTAAATGCCGATGGAGTTTATTTTACTCCATTTTTATCCCGTTTTTCCTTTCCTCTGGTTATTCCGGCCCTGCTCCTGCCTCGGCCTTCTCCAAACCCCGGATGCTGCTGCCTTCGGCCTCGCGCGGAGGAGGCCGGAGGGCACCGGCTCCGGATGATTCCGTAGTTTTTTCCACCAGCTGCTCCGGGACGGACGCAACCCCCGGCCCTCGGAGGCAGGAAACAAAAGCGGCCGGGCTGGAATGTGGCCGGCGGCCAAAGCAAATCCCGGGAGCGGCGGCCTCGCGGCGGGAATTCGCCCCGGCCGGAGCCGCGTAAACATCCCAAAAAACCCCGCTTGGAAATTCCCACCGGCTTCCCGGCATCTCCGATCGGTGTTGCAGATAGATCGGCATCCCCGGGATGGGGTTTTCGGGGTCCCCGCGCGTCCCCTTCCGCGCGTTCCCGGCCGCTTCCCTAAATCCCTGCCGTTATTCCCGCTGCGCGGGGCCATTCCCGGCCGCTTCCCTCAATCTTTCCCGTTCTTCCAAGCTCCTGGAATACGTGGGGAAGGGGAAGAGCATCATCGACGTGGGGCTGGCGCAGGCGCGGCGCCCGCTCAGCACCCGCAGCCACTACTTCGAGGTGGAGATCGTGGACCCGGGCGAGAAGTGCTACATCGCGCTGGGGCTGGCGCGCAAGGTGGGTGACAGGGGTTGGGGACAGCAGGGGACACCGCCGGGCCACCCTCACCCTCCTCCGCCTCCGCTCTCCGCTCCAGGATTATCCCAAGAACCGGCATCCCGGCTGGAGCAGGGGCTCAGTGGCTTATCACGCAGGTGAGCGCGGGGTCCCCCTGTCACCCCCCAGTGTCACCCCCCTGGTGTCACTTGTCCCCGGTGGCTCCTTTTGTTTCCGCTTGTCCCCTCCGTCACCGCCCAAATGGCAGAGCCGGCGCCTCCCGGGACCATTCCCAGCCTTTTGGCCTCCTTTTCCTGGAATCCTTTCCCCATCCCAGCTGGCTCCGGGAGCCAACACAGCTGCAGGAGGGAATGACACACGTGTCCCCTGCATTGTGTCCCCATGTCCCCGCAGACGACGGGAAGATTTTCCACGGCAGCGGCGTCGGGGACCCCTTCGGACCGCGCTGCTACAAGGGGGACATCATGGGCTGCGGCATCATGTTCCCCCGCGACTACACCCTGGACAGCGAAGGTACCGCCGCGCTCGGGGGACAGGGGGGGACAACGGTGGCACCGTCCCCAGCGTCCCGGCACCCCCGCGCGTCCCCCAGGTGACAGCGACGACGCGGGTGACGCGGCCGACACCAAGCCCAAGGCCCGCGGCGTCCGCAACGTCCTCTACCTGCACCACGAGGAGGAGGAGGATGATGAAGAGGAAGAGGAGGAGGAGGAGGAGGACATGGAGCAGGAGCACGAGGGCAGGAAGGTCGTGGTGAGAGCTGGGGAGGGGGGCGCGAATTGGACCCCCGCAACCGCGTCGGGGTGTTGGGACACGGCTCGTCCCCATGTCCCCAACAGCCCGGTGGTGGTGGAGACAACAGGGGCTGCAGGGGGGGGCAAATAGGGGTGAAAACACCCCCCTCACCGGGTGTTTTCCACCCCCGCCGGGTGTTTTCCCCCCCTCACCGGGTGTTTTCCGCCCGCAACAGGAGGGGGGGGTGCAAATTGGACCCCCACAACCGCGTCGGGGTGTTGGGACACGGCTCGTCCCCTGTCCCCAACAGCCCGGTGGTGGTGGGGACAACAGGGGCTGCAGGGGGGGCAAATAGGGGTGAAAACACCCCCCTCCCCGGGTGTTTTCCCCCCCGCCGGGTGTTGTCCCCCCTCACCGGCTGTTTTCCGCCCCCGCCAGGTGTTTTTCACCCGCAACGGGAAGATCATCGGCAAGAAGGACGCGGCGGTGCCGGCCGGCGGTTACTTCCCCACCGTGGGGATGCTGAGCAGCGGCGAGAAGGTCAAGGTGGATCTGCACCCCCTGAGCGGCTGAGGGGTCCCCCTTGTCCCCGTTGTCCCTTGGGGTGTTGCGGGGAGGGGGGTACGCACCTAACACCCCCTTTCCAGCTACAGTCTCTTCTCCCCCCCAGTTTCAGGTTGAACTGGAGGGGCAGAGTCAAGCGTCCTCCCTACCCCCCGTTGTCACCCCGCGCGTGGTGTCACTGTCACCCCCCAATTTTGTGAATGTAAAACACTCCCCCCCCCCCAATCCAAAGGGGCAGGACCCCCCCCCAAATCCTGGATACCCCCCCCGGCGTGCACGGAAAGGAGGAGGCTCCGCTTCGTTTCTCCATTGGCATTTGCACATGGACAGGGAGGACATGGGGGGGCCCGTCCCCCCCATCACGCTATAGCTCGGTGCCCCCCCATATCATATATATATATATTATATATATATTAGAGACGTCTGATTAAAGCTCATATAAATCCTTTCTTAGACAAAAATAGACTCTGCTTCGTTAGGGGGTGGCACTGGCTGCCGCCCTCCCCCTTGGTGGGGACACCCTGTGTGTCCCCCCCACCCCGCACACTGTCACCCTGGGGGGGACAGGAGCAGCCCTGTCCCCATTGGGGGTGGCCCTCACTTGCGGTGGGTGCCCAGCATGACCTTGGTGACGAAGGTGACGATGGCGGCGGCCGGCTGCTCGGGGTCCAGCTCGGCGAACACGTGGCACGCGTTGGCGCAGGGACCCTCCGGCTTCTTGGCCACGAAGCCGAAGATCCTGGTGGGAATGTGACATTGTTGGGACACACACACACACACATGGAGGTGGCACCGGTCCCCAAAACAGGGACAAGCAGGTGGCACCGGGGACAACCCGCGCCGGTACTTACTTAGATGTGGTGCCATCCGGGTTCGCCCACCTGCGGGCACGGGGTCGTTAGCAGGGGGGTTAATTAGCCAGGTGTCCCCCGCCGATTGTCCCCGTCCCCCCCGTGGTACCTGCGGTCCTGGGGGTCTGTGCTGCAGTAGGTGACGTTGCCCACGGGGTAGTGACGGCGGAAGAAGAGCCTGGAAGGGGGACAGGGTGACACTGGGATGGGGTTGGTACCCTGGGGGTGATGGTACTTGGGGACGATGGTATCTAAGGAGGGTGACACTGGGGTGGTGGGGTTGGTACCCGGTGGGTGATGGTACTTGGGGACGATGTTACCTAGGGAGGGGTGACACTGGGGTGGTGGGGTTGGTACCCGGTGTATGATGGTACCTGGGGATGATGGTACCTAAGGAGGGGTGACACTGGGGTGGTTCCATGGGAGGTTGGTACCCGGTGTATGATGGTACTTGGGGACGATGGTACCTAAGGAGGGGTGACACTGGGGTGGTGGGGTTGGTACCCGGGGTATGATGGTACCTGGGGATGATGGTACCTAAGGAGGGGTGACACTGGGGTGGTTCCATGGGAGGTTGGTACCCGGTGTATGATGATACTTGGGGATGATGGTACCAAGGAGGGGTGACACTGGGGTGGTGGGGTTGGTACCCGGGGTATGATGGTACTTGGGGCCGATGGTATCTAAGGAGGGGTGACACTGGGGTGGTTCCATGGGGGGTTGGTACCCTGTGGGTGGTGATACTTGGGGACGATGGTAGCTAAGGAGGGGTGACACTGGGGTGGTTCCATGGGGGGGTTGGTACCCAGTGTATGATAGTACTTGGGGACAATGGTACCTAAGGAGGGGTGACACTGGAGTGGCGGCAGTAGGGTTGGCACCCAGAGGGCGGTGGTACCCGGGGCTGGTGGTACTTAAGTGGAGGTGACACTGGGTACGCAGAGGGCAGCGGCAGCTGGGGCTGACAGCGCCCAGCGGGTGACACTCGGGGCTGCGTCACCCCAAGGCCGTGGACACCCGGTGCGCGGGGGGGTGACACTCACTTGCGCTGGCTGTCGGTGAGGGTGATGCCCTGCGCCGACACCTTGAAGTGGACGGTACAGGCGGACGCGCGCGGGCTGGCGCCCAGGACGGCGCCCGCGGCCTTGGCCACCGCCTGCGGCCCCGTCAGCGACTCCGTGTCCACGGAGCTCAGGTACAGCACGCTGCAGGCTGGCACGGGGCTGGCACCGGGCTGGCCCGACCCGGTGTCCCCATGTCCCTGTCCCCGTGTGTCCCCACCATCCCATTCTGGAACCCCCATCCTGGTATCTCCTCCATCCTTGTCCCCCCCATCCCCATGTGTCCCATTCTGGAACTCCCATCCTGGTATCTCCCCATCCTGGCATCCCCCCATCCCCATGTGTCCCCACCATCCCATTCTGGAACTCCCATCCTGGTATCCCCTCCATCCTTGTCCCCCCCATCCCCATGTGTCCCATTCTGGAACTCCCATCCTGGTATCTCCCCATCCCAGTATCCCCGCATCCCTGTCCCAATCCCCGTGTGCCCCCCCATTCTGGAACCCCCATCCTGGTATCTCCTCCATCCTTGTCCCCCCCATCCCCATGTGTCCCATTCTGAAACCCCCATCCTGGTATATCCCCATCCCCATATCCCCCTGTCCCAATTCCCATGTGCCTCCATCCCAGTATCTCCTCGTCCCAATGTGTCCCCCCATTCTGGAGCCCCCATCCCGGTGTCCCCCTGACCCTGTTCCAATTCCCATGTGTCCCCCCCCTTCTGGAGCCCCATCCCAGTATCCCCCTGTCCCTGTCCCAATTGCCAGGTGTCCCCACCATCCCATTCTGGAACCCCCATCCTGGTATCTCCCCATTCCCGGCATCCCCCCATCCCAATCCCGTGTGCCCCCCCATTCTGGAGCCTCCATCCCAGTATCTCCCTGTGCCAATCCCAATGTATCCCACCATCCCATTCTGGAACTCCCATCCTGGTATCTCCTCCATCCTTGTCCCCCCCCATCCCCATGTGTCCCATTCTGGAACCCCCATCCTGGTATCTCCCCATCCCGGCATCCCCCCATCCCAATCCCCGTGTGCCCCCCCATTCTGGAGCCTCCATCCCAGTATCTCCCTGTGCCAATCCCAATGTATCCCCACCATCCCATTCTGGAACTCCCATCCTGGTATCTCCTCCATCCTTGTCCCCCCCCATCCCCATGTGTCCCATTCTGAAACCCCCATCCTGGTATCTCCCCATCCCGGTATCCCCCCATTCCTGTCCCAATCCCCGTGTGCCCCTCAATTCCGGAGCCTCCATCCCAGTATCTCCCTGTCCCAATCCCCATGTGCCCCCCTCCCCATTCTGGAGCCCCCATCCCGGTATCCCCCCAACCCTGTTCCAATCCCCATGTGTCCCCACCATCCCATTCTGGAACCCCCATCCCGGCATCCCCCCATCCCAATCCCAATGTGCCTCCCCATTCTGGACTTCCCATCCCAGTATCCCCCCCATCCCTGTCCCCATCCCCCTGTGTCCCCCTCTCCCCATTCCGGAGCCCCATTCCAGTATCCCCCATCCCAGCATCCCCCCCATCCCTGTCCCAATCCCAATGTATCCCCCTCTCGCCATTCTGGAGCCCCATCCCCGTGTCCCCCCCATCCCTGTCCCAATCCCCCCGTGTCCCCCTGTCCCCATCCCCGTGTCCCCCCATCCTCGCGTCCCCCCCATCCCTGTCCCAATCCCCCCGTGTCCCCCTGTCCCCATCCCGGTGTCCCCCCATCCCCGCGTCCCCCCCATCCCTGTCCCAATCCCCCCGTGTCCCCCTGTCCCCATCCCCGTGTCCCCCCGCACCGGCTCCCTGGCGCAGCAGATCCGCGGCCGTGCTCATGTTGGGGGCCACGGGCACCTCCAGCTTCTGCTCCAGCGGGTCTGGAAATGAGAGGGGGGGGAAAAACAGCCTGGACCCCCCCCAGGACACATCCCCCCCCAAGCCCCCCCAGCCTTGGGGAGGGCTCCCCATCCTCAAAGGACACGGGGGGTCCTGGATGAGGGGGGGACACCCCACATGCCCCCGTGTCCCCCCTCACCTACCTCGGCTGGGGATGCGGAGGGCGCAGGGCAGGGAGATGGGGCTGATGGAGTGATGGAGCACCAGGGCGGGCAGGCTCCCTATGGGGGGGGAAGCGGTAAGGGGGGGCACCCCACATATCCCCCCCCGCCGCCCCCCGGCTCCTCACCGAAATGGGGCTCCTTGGGGCAGCCCTTGATCTTCACCCCCCGCGGCCCCGTCTCGATGAGGAAGTGGCGGACGAGCTGCTCCTGGGGGTCCCCTGGGGACAAGGGACAGGGCTCTGCTGTCACCCGCCTTCATTTGGGGCATTGGGATACCCTGGAGGTGCTTTTGGGGAGGCACCGGGGACCAAGGGACGAGCTGCTCCTGGGGGTCCCCTGGGGACAAGGGACAGGGCTCTGCTGCCACCCGCCTTCATTTGGGGCATTGGGATACCCTGGAGGTGCTTTTGGGGAGGCACTGGGGACTGAGGGACGAGCTGCTCCTGGGGGTCCCCTGGGGACAAGGGACAGGGCTCTGCTGTCACCCACCTTCATTTGGGGCATTGGGTGTTGGGGGGGGGACACGGGATACCCTGGAGGTGCTTTTGGGGAGACACCGGGGACCAAGGGACGAGCTGCTCCTGGGGGTCCCCTGGGGACAAGGGACAGGGCTCTGCTGTCACCCCCCTTAGTTTGGGGCATTGGGTGTTGGGACATGGGATACCCTGGAGGTGCTTTTGGGGAGACACTGGGGACCAAGGGAGGTGCATCTGGGGACACGGGGAGGGCTTGGGGACACAGCGGGGAGCAAAGGGACAGGAAAGGGGCTCAAAGGCTCTGGGGACATCAGGGACCCCAGGGAGGTGCCAGGGTGCCCCCACGGGACGGGGGTGACATGGGGCAGGGGGTGACGCGGGGCGGGGGGTGTCCCTTACCCTTGCTGTGGGTGACACAGTTCGGGGGTGGCGTGGCCACCTTCAGCGCCAGCCCGTAGGCGCCCTGGAAGGAGCTGCTGTCGCGGATGAGGAAGGCGCCCGGTTCCTCGGCCTTGAGCAGCGCGATGGCTGCGGGGGCGCGGGGTGAGCCCGGACGCCTGGGCCCCTCCGCAACCCCCCCCCGTCCCCCCCCCCCTGCAGCCCCTACCTTGCTCCCGCGAGAGGCCGGGTTTGTACCAGAACTTGGACGTGTCCTGCACGAAGGTGACGCTCCCGGGGCTCCCCGGGGGGTCCCCGCCCCACGGCTCGGGGTCCGGGGGGGGGCCCGGCGGGTGCCGCTTCTCGGGCAGGGGGGGTTGGGGGCCCGGGGGGCCGTCGTAGGCGGCGGCGGGGGGGAAGGAGGGGGTCGGGGAGCCCAGGGAGCCCCCGGCGCCGTCCGGGCTATCGGGGGGCGGCTCGGGGCTACCGGGGCCCTCGGGGGTCCCGCGCCAGGGCCCCCCCTCGCCCGGGCTCCTTCGCTCTGTGGGTGAGGAGGGGGGGAGGTCAGGGGGCTAGCAGCCCCCCCCCTCCGCTAGCCACGTCCCGCCAGCCCCCTATTTCCCTCCGCAGCCAATAGCGTCCCCGACACCCCAAATTAGCCCCTCTTTGACCATTGCCCCCCTCCCAGATCCCTCGAGCCTCCTTTGTGGCCACTAGCCCCCTCCCTACCCCTCATTAGCCGCTTTGTCAGCACTAGCCTCCCTCCCACCTTCATCAGCCCCATTAGTAGCCATTAATTACCCAATTTCCTTATTAGCACCTCTGCATCCTCCACCCCCATCAGTGGCCACTCCCAGCCTCCTATTAGCCCCTCTGCAGCCCCCGACCCACATTATCGCCCCGTGGCCACTAGCCACCCGCTCACCGCTGGGCACCCGCAGCGGCTCGGGCTGCCCGGGGATCCCGTAGCCATCGCGGGCTTCCAGCGCGAGCGCCTCGTAGCCCGGGGCCGCGGGGCCGCGGCGGCCGCAGCGGGGACAAGCGGCGACCTCGGCGGCGGGTGGCGGCGGCGGCGCCTCCCGCTCCAAGCGCAGCCCGTAGAAGGCGGCGGCGGCGGCCGCGAGCTCCGGGCCGCGGCAGCGCGGGCAGGGGCAGCGCGGCCCGGGCTCCTCCGGCGGCTCCCGGGGCCCGCGGGGCCGCAGCCCCTCGGAGAGGGAGCGCTGCGCCCGCCGCCGCTCGGAGCCGCCGCCGCCGCCGGCCTCGGCGGTGCCGTCCGCGCGCGCCCGCGCGGGGCCCGCGGAGCCCACGGGGCCGGCGGTGCCCACGGGGATAGCGGAGCCCACGGGGCTGGCGGTGCCTATGGAGCCCCCGGGGCTGGCGGTGCCCACGGGGATAGCGGAGCCCACGGGGCCCCCGGTGCCTATGGAGCCCCCGGGGCTGGCGGTGCCCACGGGGCTGTAGGTGCCCACGGGGATAGCGGAGCCCACGGGGCCCCCGGTGCCTATGGAGCCCCCGGGGCTGGCGGTGCCCACGGGGCTGTAGGTGCCCACGGAGCCCCCGGGGCCGGCGGTGCCCACGGGGATAGCGGAGCCCCCGGGGCTGGCGGTGCCCACGGGGCTGTAGGTGCCCACGGAGCCCCCGGGGCTGGCGGTGCCCACGGGGAGAGCGGAGCACACGGAGCCCCCGGTGCCCACGGGGCTGTAGGTGCCCACGGAGCCCCCGGGGCTGGCGGTGCCCACGGGGAGAGCGGAGCACACGGAGCCCCCGGTGCCCACGGAGCCCCCGGGGCTGTAGGTGCCCACGGAACCCCTGGGGCTGTAGGCGTCCACGGGGCCCCTGGTGCCCACGGAGCCCGTGAGGCTGTAGATGCCCACGGAACCTCCGGGGCTGGCGGTGGCCCCGGGGCTGTAGGTGCCCACGGAGCCCCCGGGGCCGGCGGTGCCCACAGAACCCCCGGGGCTGTAGGTGCCCACGGGGCTCCCGGTGCCTATGGAACCCCCGGGGATGGCAGAGCCCCCGGGGCTGTAGGTGCCTACGGAGCCCCCGGGGCTGGCGGAGCACCCGGTGCCCACGGAACCCCCGGGTACGGTGATGCCCACGGAGCTCCCGGGGCTGTAGGTGACCACGGAACCCCCGGGGCTGGTGGAGCCCCCGGAGCTGGCGATGCCCACGGAGCTCCCGGGGCCGGCGGTGCCCCCGGGCCCGGCAGTGCCCACGGAGCCCCCGGGGCCGGCGGTGGCCCCGGGGCTGGCGGAGCCCGCGGGCCGGTAGCCGGCGCGGGCCGGGGGCCGCTCCTCGCCCTCGGGGGGCCTCACGCCGAAGCCGCCCAGCAGCAGCTCGAGCTCGCGGCGCTCGGCGGCCGTCGGGGGCGGCGGGCGGCACCGCGGGGCGGCGGCGGCTCCGGTGTCATCGGGGGGTCCCGTAGCCACCCAGGGGGGCCCGGTGGCCGCGCGGGCGCTCGGCTGCTTCTGCACGCGGGCGTAGGGGCTGCCGTCCAGCGGCCCCAGCGTGTGCGGGAGCTCTGCGGGCGGCAGGGCGAGCGCTCAGGGCTGGGGGCGACCCTAGGGTGCGATGCCCCTTCCCACCCCCCCAAAAAATCCAGGGTGCTGCGGAGGGGCCCAGGCGTCCGGGCGGGCGGCAGGGCGAGCGCTCAGGGCTAGGGGCAACCCCAGGGTGCGATGCCCCTTCCCACCACCCCCGAAAAATCCAGGGTGCTGCGGAGGGGCCCAGGCGTCCGGGCGGGCGGCAGGGCGAGCGCTCAGGGCTAGGGGCAACCCCAGGGTGCGATGCCCCTTCCCACCACCCCCGAAAAATCCAGGGTGCTGCGGAGGGGCCCAGGCGTCCGGGCGGGCGGCAGGGCGAGCGCTCAGGGCTAGGGGCGACCCCAGGGTGCGATGCCCCTTCCCACCACCCCCGAAAAATCCAGGGTGCTGCGGAGGGGCCCAGGCGTCCGGGCGGGCGGCAGGGCGAGCGCTCAGGGCTAGGGGCGACCCCAGGGTGCGATGCCCCTTCCCACCACCCCCCAAAAATCCAGGGTGCTGCGGAGGGGCCCAGGCGTCCGGGCGGGCAGCAGGGCGAGCGCTCAGGGCTAGGGGCAACCCCAGGGTGCGATGCCCCTTCCCACCACCCCCCAAAAACCCAGGGTGCTGCGGAGGGGCCCAGGCGTCCGGGCGGGCGGCAGGGCGAGCGCTCAGGGCTGGGGGCGACCCCAGGGTGCGATGCCCCTTCCCACCCCCCAAAAAATCCAGGGTGCTGCGGAGGGGCCCAGACGTCCGGGCGGGCGGCAGGGCGAGCGCTCAGGGCTAGGGGCAACCCCAGGGTGCGATGCCCCTTTCCCCCCAAAACCCAGGGTGCTGCGGAGGGGCCCAGGCGTCCGGGCGGGCAGCAGGGCGAGCGCTCAGGGCTGGGGGCAACCCCAGGGTGCGATGCCCCTTCCCATCCCCTAAAAATCCAGGGTGCTGCGGAGGGGCCCAGGCGTCCGGGCGGGCGGCAGAGCGAGCGCTCAGGGCTAGGGGCGACCCCAGGGTGCGATGCCCCTTCCCACCACCCCCCAAAAATCCAGGGTGCTGCGGAGGGGCCCAGGCGTCCGGGCGGGCGCTACCTTCCAGGCTGTCCTCGTGGTGCACGTTGAAGCCCTCGTAGGAGTCCCAGCGCACGGCCGGCTCCGAGATGCTGTAGTCCACGGTGACGCTCGGGCTGTTGCGGACGCTGTCCCAGCCTGCGGGGGGGTATTTTTAAGGTGCCTGGACCCCCTTGTTGGGGGGTAACACGGGTGCTCCCCGCTCCCTTCTCACCTTTGATCTTCTCGGGGCTGGAGGAGAAGACGAACTCCACGCTGGCCTCGAAGGGGAAGCGTTCATCTGCGGGGGGCAATGGGGAGATGGGGGGCACGTGGGGGTGCAGGGACCCCCTCCCCATGGCTGCGCAGCCCCTGCTGCCCCTCCTCACCTTGCCAGGCCTCGTCGAGCTCGTCCTTGCCGAACCAGAGCTGGGCGCCGTGCACGGTGCACGTGTGGAACTGCACGCGGAAGACGCCGGCGCGCTCGGCGCCGCGGCTCTGCTTGTGGTAGCATTTCACCTGTGGAAGTGGGAGGGGGGGTCACATGCAATGCACACGTGTGTGCACGGCCCCACGCATGCTCACGTGCACCCCGGTGCATCCATGCACACACACCCGTGAACGTGTGCATGACCCCCCCATCATTTGCACACACGTCCCCCCATTGCACCCCCCCCATCATTTGGGGGGGTTCCCCCAATTGCACCTATGCACCAAGCCGCCCCCTCCCCATTTGTCCCCGCTCACCATCACGTCCCCCTTCAGCAGCAGGGCCGGCTCCAGGGTGATGCAGAGGCTCTGGGTGCCCGATGTGCTGCTGTGGGTGCAGGGGACAGGGCTGAGGGCTGCAGGGGGGGTCCCTGCACCCCCTTTTGCCTCCCCTCCAGCTCGTACTCACTAGACGCCCGAGGTGTAGACGAGCTGCATGGACTGGTAGATCTTGAGGAAGGGCTGGAAGGCTGCGGGGGGCAGAGGGGCATCGGCTCTGCATGGAGCAGGGGCTCGCGCGGCGTGTGCCCCCCTCCACGTGCAAGCAGCCCCAACGTGCGAGCGCCCTTGCACGAGCAGCCGCCGCACACGGGCGCCTCTGCAGCAGCACGGGGCCTGCAGCCTTGCACGAGCACCGGCAGCCTTGCACGAGCACGTGGCTTTGCAGGAGCACGAGGTTTTTGCACAAGCACGTGGCTTTGCACAAGCACGTGGCTTTGCACGAGCACGAGGCTTTGCACGAGCACGAGGCTTTGCATGCACACAAGGCTTTGCACATGCATGAGGCTTGGCGCGTGCACATGGCTCTGCACAAGCACGAGGCTTTGCATGTGCACGAGGCTTTGCACAAGCACGTGGCTTTGCACGTGCACATGGCTTTGCACATGCATGAGGCTTTGCATGCACACAAGGCTTTGCATGCGCACAAGGCTTTGCATGTGCACGAGGCTTTGCACAAGCACGTGGCTTTGCACGTGCATGAGGCTTTGCACATGCACGTGGCTTTGCACAAGCACATGGCTTTGCACAAGCACGAGGCTTTGCACGTGCATGAGGCTTTGCACGTGCACAAGGCTTTGCACATGAATGAGGCTTTTCATGTGCACGTGGCTTTGCACAAGCACGTGGCTTTGCACGTGCACGAGGCTTTGCACGAGCACAAGGTTTTGCACGAGCACGAGGCTTTGCACAAGCACGTGACTGCACGTGCACGAGGCTTTGCACGAGGCTTTGCACAAGCACGTGACTTTGCACATGCACGTGGCTTTGCACGAGCACGAGGCTTTGCACAAGCACGAGGCTTTGCACAAGCACGAGGCTTTGCACATGAATGAGGCTTTGCATGTGCACGTGGCTTTGCACAAGCACGAGGCTTTGCACGAGCACAAGGCTTTGCACAAGCATGAGGCTTTGCACAAGCACGAGGCTTTGCACGAGCCCCCCACGAACACGGCGCTGCACCGGTGCCCTCGCACGCGCGGAGCCTCTCGCACGCGCGTCCCCACGCGGATCCCCCCCGGCTCGGGGCGGTGGTGGCGCCGCGCGGGGCACTCACGGGCGCCGGGCTCGAAGCCGGGCAGGGCGGGCACCAGGACGTGGTGCAGGAACAGGGGGCTGCTGTTCATCTTGATGCTCCCCGAGAGCAGCCCGCTGAAGTAGCTGATGTACCTGGGGGGGCAGGAGGGGGAGCTGAGCACCCTGCCCCCCCCGGGGCCTCATTGCACCCCCCCAGCACCCCACAACCCCCCCCAGCACCCCACAACACCCCCCCAGCACCCAACAGCCCCCCCGGGACCCAACAGCCCCCCCGGGACCCCACAACCCGCTCAGCACCTACAACCCCCCCCCCAGCACCCCACAACTCGCCCAGCACCCATCAACCCCCCCAGCATCCAACAACCCCCCCGGGACCCAGCACCCCCCCGGCACCCACAACCCTCCAAGCACCCCACAACCTGCCCAGCACCCACCAACCCCCCCGGCATCCAACAATCCCCCGGCACCCAACACCCCCCCAAGCACCCACCAAACCGCCCCCCCAGCACCCACCAACCCCCACCCCGGCACCCACAACACCCCCGAGCACCCAACAACCCTCCTAGCATCCCACAACACCCCCAGCACCCAACAACCCCCCCAAGCACCCAACAACCCCCCAAGCACCCACAATCCCCCCCCCAGCACCCAACAACCCCCCCAAGTACCCCCCCTCCAGCACCCACCAACCCCCCCAGCATCCCAACAACCCCCCCCAGCACCCACCAGCCCCCCCAGCACCCTCCACCGTCCCCCACGGCTCCCCCCGCTGCCCTTGGGCTGTGCGTGGGGGGCACCCAAAGGGGGTCCCTTCCCCCCCTCCCCGGTGTCCCCGTCACCCACCTCCTCTGCGAGGGCTGCAGCGCCGGGGCCGCCTTCTCCTCGCAGAACTTGCGCATGGTCAGGGTGCCCAGCGCCTGGTCGGCACTTTGGGGGGGGGGGGTCAGTGCACCCATCCCCTGTAACCGCCCCTGGACCCCCCAGAGCCACCCCGGACCCCCCAGACCCCTCCAGAGCCACCCCGAACCCTCCAGAGCCACCCCGGACCCCCCAGAGCCACCCTGGACCCCCCAGGCACCCCCAGAGCCACCCCGAACCCCCTGGACCCCCCCAGAGCCACCCCGGACCCCCCAGAGCCACCCCGAACCCCCTGGACCCCCCCAGAGCCACCCCGGACCCCCCAGACCCCCCCAGAGCCACTCTGGACCCCCTGGACCCCCTAGAGCCACCCCGGACCCCCCAGGCACCCCCAGAGCCACCCCGAACCCCCTGGACCCCCCCAGAGCCACCCCGGACCCCCCAGAGCCACCCCGGACCCCCCCGGACCCCCCAGAGCCACCCTGGACCCCCAAGAGCTACGCCGAACCCCCCGGACCCCCCCAGAGCCATCCTGGACCCCCCAGAGCCACCCCGGACCCCTCAGAGCCACCCCGGACCCCCCGGACCCCCCCAGAGCCACCCTGAACCCCCCAGACCCCCCCAGAGCCACCCCGGACCCCCCAGAGCCACCCTGGACCCCCCAGAGCCACCCCGAACCCCCCGGACCCCCCCAGAGCCACCCCGGACCCCCCAGAGCCCCCAGAGCCACCCCGAAACCCCCAGGCACCCCCAGGTCCCTCGTGTCCCCCCCAGCCCCCTATACTGCCCCATGGCCCCCCCATCCCCACCCTATACTGCCCCTTGGCCCCTCCCCGCCCCAGACCCTCCACCCCCCCCCAATGTCCCCGACATATATATATGTCCCCAACACACACACACATATATATATATATATAGCCCCCCATACCTGGCCGAGATCTTGCTGTAGTGCATGTAGGCTGCCACGATGACGCCCGTCTTGCCCTTGCTGCCCTGATGGGGGGGGGAACCACGGAGGGGGTGTCAGGGCCCCCCACCATGTCCCTGACACCCCCCCCCTGTGTCCCCGACACCCCCCATGTCCCTGATATCCCACTGTGTCCCCAACATCCCCCCTGTGTCCCCAACACCCCCCCATCCCTGATACCCCCCCATGTCCCCGACATCCCCTCCCATGTCCCTGACACCCCCCCGTGTCCCTGACACCCCCCCATGTCCCTGATACCCCCCCGTGTCCCCGACGGCCCCCCGTGTCCCCGACACCCCCTCCCATGTCCCCGACACCCCCTCCCATGTCCTCAACACCCCCCGTGTCCCTGAGACCCCTCGTGTCTCCAACACACCCCCCCGTGTGTCCCCAACACCCCCCCGTGTCCCCAACACCCTGCCGTGTCCCCAACACCCCCACTGTGTCCCAAACACCCCCCCTTGTGTCCCCGACGCCCCCCCGTGTCCCCAACACCCCGCCATGTCCCCGACACTGCCCCGTTTCCCTGACAACCCCCCATGTCCCTGACACCCTCCCCATGTCCCCTACACCCCATCGTGTCCCTGACACCCCTCCCATCCCCGACACCCCCCCCATGTCCCTGACACCCCCCGTGTCCCCCATACCCCCCTCCCCGTGTCCCCGACACCTCCCCTCAGTGTCCCCAACACTCCCCCCCGTGTCCCCAACACTCCTCCATATCCGCAACAACCCCCCCATGTCCCCGACACCCCTCGTGTCCCCGACACCCCCCCTCATGTCCCCAACACCCCCTCACGTCCCCAACACCCCCCGTGTCCCCAAAACCCTCCCTGTCCCCAACACCCTCCCTGTCCCCAACACCCCCCCATGTCCCCGACACCCTCCGTGTCCCCAGCACCCCCTGTGTCCCCAACCCGCCGTGTCCCCACCTTGCAGTGCAGCACGGCCACGTGCTGGGGGTGCGCGCGCAGCCACCCCTCCATGGCCTTGCACACGGAGCACAGCTTGTCCAGGGGCGGCGCGTGCAGCTCCGGCCACCCAAAATCCTGCACCTTTACGGGGACACGGGGACACACGGTGTCACCAAAGCAACCCCGGCACCCTGGGGACACCCCCCGGGTCCCCGCGTCACCCTGGGGTTGAGGCGGGCGATGTCGCGGCGCTTCTCGGACAGGTTGAAGAGCTGCAGGGCAGGACGGGGAGGATGAGGAGGACGCGGGGAGCACGGGGACAGCCCTGTCACCGTGTCCCCTCCTCGCACCATGTACTTGTCCTGGTGGCGGGACGTGAGCATGAGGGCCACCTCGCGCAGGTGCGCGCGGAAGCGGCCCTCGGCCAGCGCCGCGGGGAAGGACACGGCGATGATGCGCTCGGTCACGTAGGTGACGTCCGCGTCCAGGTGCCGCTCCATGACCCGCTCCAGGCTAAAGCTCCTGCGGGAAGGGAATTGCATCCATCCTCCCCTTCCCACGGCCTCCAGCAGCATTGCACCCATCCGGGGGGATACAGCACCCAAACTGGAGTATTGCACCCCCCTGCCAGCACCGTGCACCCATCCTGTGGGGTAGCACCCACTGGGGAGGTAGCACCCATCCCGGAGTGCTGCATCCCATCCCAGGAGCATTGCATCCCATCCCAGGAGCATTGCATCCCATCCCGGAGTGCTGCATCCCATCCCTGGAGCATTGCATCCCATCCCAGGAGCATTGCACCCTGCCTGGAGTGCTGCATCCCGTCCCTGGAGCATTGCACCCATCCTGGAGCATTGCATCCCATCCCAGGAGTATTGCACCCATCCCAGGAGCTTTGCATCCCATCCTGGAGTGTTGCATTCCGTCCCAGGAGCATTGCATCCCGTCCCCGGAGCATTGCACCCATCCAGGGGGATACAGCACCCATCCTGGAGCATTGCACCCCCCTGAGGCACTGAATCCCCACTGCCAGCACCATGCACCCATCCTGTGGGATAGCACCCACTGGGGATGTAGCACCCATCGTGGAGTGGTGCATCCCATCCCCGGAGCATTGCATCCCATCCCCGGAGCATTGCACCCCATCCCTGGAGCATTGCATCTCATCCCAGGAGCATTGCACCCCATCCCAGGAGCGTTGCACCCCATCCTGGAGCATTGCATCGCATCCCAGAAGTATTGCATTCCATCCCAGGAGCATTGCACCCCACTGAGGCACTGAATCCCACCCCACTTCCAAAGCACCCACCCTGTGGGATATAGCACCCACTATAGATGGGGACGTAGCACCCATCCCCGGAGCATTGCATCCCATCCCCGGAGCATTGCACCCATCCCTGGGAGCATTGCATCCCATCCCAGGAGCGTTGCATCCCATCCCAGGAGCGTTGCACCCCATCCCAGGAGCATTGCATCCCATCCCAGGAGCATTGCATCCCATCCCGGAGTGTTGCATCCCATCCCTGGATCATTGCACCCTGCCTGGAGCATTGCACCCCCCCAGGGCATTAAATCCGCCCCCGCAGCACCCACCCTGTGGGATATAGCACCCACTGGGGACATAGCACCCACTGGGGACATAGCACCCACCTTGGAATGTTACATCCCCCTCTCCCAATCCCTCCGGAACTATCGCACCCCCCGCCGGGACCCCTGCACCCCTCCTGGACCCCCCCCCGGGCCATTGCACCCACAGCCCCCACCCTGGGGTGCACGGGACCCCCTGGAGCCCCCCTTGTCCCCCCGGTGTCCCCGGTGTCCCCTGCCTGGGCAGGGTGCTGCGCTGCCTGCTGCCGTTGAGCGACTTGGTGGAGCCCTGCGAGGAGGGGACAGGACAGAAATGGGGGGGTCACCGGGTGGTGACAGACCCCGGCGGGGACCCGTGTCCCCGTCCCTAAGGAGGGGGACACGGGGGACGGGGGGGCACCCACCAGGTTCTCGCTGCGCCGCACCGGGGCCGTGTTCCTCCTCTGCGCGGGAAAAGGGGGTCGTGGTGGATCCGGGGGGCCCGGCCCCACGGCGAGGGGGGGCTCTGTGTGTCCCCCCCACCTCGCCCCACATCAGAGCCCCCCAGCACTTACCAGCTCGGGAGGGGGCAGCGCTTGGCAGGGAGAGGCCACCTGCAAGGGGCGAGGGGGGGTCACCCCCAGCGGGACCCCCAAGTGGGACCCCAGCCCCACAGTGAGGCCCCGTAGAGGGACCCCAGCCCCATCGCGGGACCCCAGCCCCATTGTGGGACCCCATAGAGGCACCTTGGCCCTAAAGCAGGAACCCAACCCCATAAAAGGACCCCAGCCCCATTGCGGGACCCCATAGAGGCACCTTGGCCCCAGAGCAGGACCCTAACCCCATAAAAGGACCCCAGCCCCATTGCGGGACCCCATAGAGGCACCTTGGCCCCAAAGCAGGACCCTAACCCCATAAAAGGACCCCAGCCCCATTGCGGGACCCCATAGAGGCACCTTGGCCCCAGAGCAGGACCCTAACCCCATAAAAGGACCCCAGCCCCATTGCGGGACCCCATAGAGGCACCTTGGCCCCAGAACAGGACCCTAACCCCATAAAAGGACCCCAGCCCCATTGCGGGACCCCATAGAGGCACATTGGCCCTAAAGCAGGACCTTAACCCCATAAAAGGACCCCAGCCCCACGGAGGACCCCTGGGCAGGACCACGGCCCCATAGTGAGACCCCAGCCCCACAGGAGGACCCAGAGAGGGTTCCCCGGCCCACAGCAGGACCACGGCCCCCATAGCGAGACCCCAGCCCCACAGGAGGACCCAGAGAGGGTTCCCTGGCCCATAGCAGGACCACGGCCCCATAGTGAGACCCCAGCCCCACAGGAGGACCCAGAGAGGGTTCCCTGGCCCATAGCAGGACCACGGCCCCATAGTGAGACCCCAGCCCCACAGGAGGACCCAGAGAGGGTTCCCCGGCCCACAGCAGGACCACGGCCCCATAGCGAGACCCCAGCCCCACAGGAGGACCAGAGAGGGTCCTCTGGGCTGCGTGAGCTCCCGGGGCAGGGGTCACACATGGGGACCCCCCATCATGTCCCCCCATGTCCCCCCGTGTCCCCCTGGTGCTGGAAGCCACCCCAGATGGTGTCGCTGGTTCCCCCCCCAGCCCCTACCTTGGCCTCGCATCGCCTGTGGCTGGCGACCTTGCACACTGCGGGGGGGACAGGACACACAAAAGGGTGTCACCGACTGTCCCCAAGGCAAAGCAACCCCCTCCCACCACCAGCGACCCCCCTCCAGCACCCACCGCCCCCAGGAGCCCCCCCTTTCCCATCCGCTTTGGCCAGGGGGTGCCAGCACCCTGTGCACGGAGCTGGCACCCAAGCGGGGGGAGTCACACGGGATGTCACCGGTGTCACCTCTGCAGAGCAGGCCCTGGGCGTCGATGGGCTCCTTGCAGGCGGCGCAGAGCTTCTTCTTCTTGAAGACCTTCTCGCGGAAGCTGTGGGGCTCGGGCACCCTGTGGGGCTGCGGGGGGCACGCGTGGGCACGGGGCACCCGTGGGTGCCGGGGATCTGCCGCGCAGCCCCACGTGGGTGCACCCATGGGTGCGCAAGAGCAATGGGTGCAGGGGCACGGGAGCAATGCCCAGGCTGCACGAAGCCGTGGGCATAAGGGGAAAGGAGCTGCATGTGGCACCCATGGGTGCATAAGGGCTACGGGACCCACATGCGGCATCCACGGGGTGCAGGAGGGACGTGGGATGCACACGCAGCACCCATGGGTGCCCAGGCGGGGCTAGGGGGGTGCTGCATGGGAGTCTGCCATGCTCCGGAACGCCCAAAGCTGCGGATGCACCGACACACAGATGCACAAACATGTGGATGCACCAACACACAGACGCATCACTGCACCAACACACAGATGCATCAACACACGGATGCACCAACACAGGGACGCATTGATGCAGCAACACACGGATGCACAAACACATGGATGCACAAACACACGGATGCACCAACACACGGACGCATCGCTGCACCAACACACGGATGCATCGATGCATCAACACACAGATGCACCAACACATGGATGCACAAACACACGGATGCACCAACACACGGATGCACCAACACACGGACGCATCGATGCACCAACACACGGATGCACCAACACACAGACACATGGATGCACCAACACACGGACGCATCAATGCACCAACACACGGATGCACCAACACACGGATGCACAAACACACAGACACATGGATGCACCAACACATGGATGTACCAACACACGGATGCACAAACACACGGATGCATCGATGCACCAACACACGGATGCACAAACACACAGACACATCGATGCACCAACACACGGATGCACAAACACACGGATGCACAAACACACGGATGCATTGATGCACAAACACACGGATGCACCAACACACGGATGCACAAACACACCGACACATGGACGCACCGACACATGGATGCACGGATGCACAAACACACGGATGCACAAATACATGGATGCACAAACACACGGACGCATGGATGCACCAACACATGGATGCACCAACACACGGGTGCACCAACACACGGATGCGGCGACCAGCTGCCCCCGCGGGGGCGCAGAGCCAAACGCTGCAGCCCCCCGTGCCCAGACCCACGGGCAGAAGCACCCAAGGGTGCCTGGCCCGGGACACGGGGGCAGCCGATGGGGACAGCGGGGGGGGTTATAAATAACGCGCTGTCCCCTGGGGGCCGCGGGCCCCTCCCGGCCTGTCCCCGCTCCAGGACACCGTGTCCCGCTGCAGGAAGCGGCGCGGGGGGGAACGGGGCCAGCCCAGGAAACGGGGCCCCGGGGGCAGGACCCGCCCGCTTCCCACGGCGCCGCGTGGGAAAGGGCCTGCGTGGGAAGAGGGACTCGGAGCGGGGTGGGGGGGGGGGATGAACGCAGTGACCCCCCCCCCCCCACGCGGGCCCTTCCCCACATCCTCCCAACAACGCGGCGGGGGGGGGGGGGGGGCGCAGGACGGAGCCGGCTGAGACCCCGCGAACTCGTGTCACGGAGGAAGGCGGGGAGGGGGGACCCCCCCATGGGATGGGGGCTCGGGGGGAGGGGGAGTCCAGAGAGGACCCCCCCCCCGCGGTGTTCCCGCCCCCCGACATTGCCCCCCCCCGCCCCGTCCGGGGCGGGGGGGGGGCAATGTCGGGGGGCGGGAACACCGGGGGGGGGGGGCCGCACCGGGGCGGGGGGGGGTCCCCGTGGAGCCCTTGAGCGTGACCCCCCCTCCGCTGCCTACGTCACTGCCCCCCCAGGACCCCCCCCTCCCCGGGGGCTCCCCTACGTCACCGCCTCCAGGGATTCCCCGTCCCGTTCCCGTTCCCGCCCCGGTTCCGGTCCATGTCCCGTACGGTACCGTGCCGGTGCCGCCGCGGCGGCCGAGCGCCCGCAGCAGCGTCCCCACGGCGCCGCGGGGCTTCATGGCGAAGCGGGGGCCGGGAGCGGCACCGGCACCGGGATCCGGACCGGGCTCCGGACCGGGCGGGCCCGGGGGCGCCGCTCTCCGCGCACACAATAAGTCCCTTCCCGTGCGGCGGGGGGGGGGGGGGGAAGCGGGGGGAGGCACCGGCAGGGCGGGGCCGGCTGAGCCCGGACGCCGTCGTGACACCGGTGGCGCCGCCGCTCCCTGCCTCAGTTTCCCGCATCCCGGGAATCCGGGGGACCCGGGAAGCGCCCCCCCCCGCCCCCGCCTCCCCCGGTTCGTACCTTCATGGCGGCGGGACGGCCCCGGACCGGGGCGGCCCCGGGCGGAACCGAGCGGCGATGCTGCCGCCGCTTCCTCCTCCTCCTCCTCCTCCTCCTCCTTCTCCCTCCTTCCTCGCTCCCTCCCTCTGCTCCGTCCCTCCCGCCGCTGCCCGGGGGCCTCCGCGGCCCGTTAACCCCTGCGGCCCCGCGCCCCGTGGCACGGGCTCTATAGGGGACGTATAGCTCGGTACTGCCCTGCCCCGTCCAGCCTGGGCCCTATAGGGGCCGTATAGCTCCATACTGCCCTGCCCCATTCAGCCAGGGCTCTATAGGGGCCGCATACCTCCATACTGCCCTGCCCCGTCCAGCCTGGGCCCTATAGGGGCCGTATAGCTCCATACTGCCCTGCCCCATTCAGCCAGGCTCTATAGGGGCCGCATACCTCCATATTGCCCTGCCTCGTCCAGCCCAGGCTCTACAGGGGCCGTATAGCTCCATACTGTCCTGCCTTGTCCAGGCTGGCCTCTATAGGGGCCACATAGCTCCGTAATGCCCTGCCCCATCCAGCCCGGGTTCTATAGGGGCCACATAGCTCCATACTGCCCTGCCCTGTCCAGCCAGGGCTCTATAGGGGCCACACACCTCCATACTGCCCTGCCCCATCCAGCCCGGGTTCTATAGGGGCCACATAGCTCCATACTGCCCTGCCCCATCCAGCCGAGCTCTATAGGGGCCATATATCTCCATACTGCCCTGCCCCATCCAGCCTGGGCTCTATAGGGAGCATATAGCTCCATACTGCCCTGCCTCGTCCAGCCCGGGTTCTATAGGTGCCACATAGCTCCATACTGCCCTGCCTCGTCCAGCCCAGGCTCTACAGGGGCCCTATAGCTCCATACTGTCCTGCCTTGTCCAGGCTGGCCTCTATAGGGGCCACATAGCTCCGTAATGCCCTGCCCCATCCAGCCCGGGTTCTATAGGGGCCACATAGCTCCATACTGCCCTGCCCTGTCCAGCCAGGGCTCTATAGGGGCCACACACCTCCATACTGCCCTGCCCCATCCAGCCTGGGCTCTATAGGGAGCATATAGCTCCATACTGCCCTGCCCCGTCCAGCCGAGCTCTATAGGGGCCATATATCTCCATACTGCCCTGCCCCATCCAGCCCGGGCTCTATAGGGGCCACATAGCTCCATACTGCCCTGCCCCATCCAGCCGAGCTCTATAGGGGCCATATATCTCCATACTGCCCTGCCCCATCCAGCCCGGGCTCTATAGGCACCGCAGAGCCCCCATACCGTATAGGAGCACGGCTGGGTGTGCGGGAGGCCCTGAGCCCATCCCCGTGGCATCCCGCCTTGGGGGGCACAGGGGGCGACAGGGGGGCTGGGATACCGGGCAGCTGGGACCCTGGGGAATCCTTGCTCCAGGGAGGGATGGATTGGGAGATACAGGATGGAGGGATGGGATATAGGACAGTATATGGGACAGGGATTGAGTGAAGTCTGGAAATCCGGGGTGTAGGATGGAGTTAGGAGGTAGGAGAAGGCACGGGATGGAGGGATGGGGTTTGGGATGCAAGGATAGGGTGTAGGATGGAGAGATGTGGCACAGGATGGAGGGATGAGGTTTAGGATGCAGGGATGGCGTGCGGGATGCAGGGATGGGGCACAGGATGTCGGCATCGGGCTCTGGCTCTCCTCTTCCTGCGGGATTTTCCCCCTTTCCCCACCTGATCCCAGGGAGGAGCCGGAGCCTGGAGCGCTGTGGGGAGGCTCCGGAGCCGCCTGCCCCCGAGGCCTGGGCGGGAGGGCCCAGGCGTCCGGGCCCTGCTCGGCTCCAGCGGCTCTTCCTGGTTCCGGCCGCGCTGGAATCCCAGCGGCGGAGAGAGCCGGGAGCCTCCGGGCCCCCGGCATTCCGGAAGGGAGCCGGGAGGGCGACGGCACCTCCAAAACCACGAGCAGCATCCGCCAATCCCGGGGGGAGGCAGAGGGATCGGGAGAGGGGGCGGATAACCCGGGAGCGGGGGCGTTATCCCGGGAGCGGGGGCGTTATCCCGGGAGCAGGGGCGTTATCCCGGGAGCAGGGGGGGGGATATCCCAGGAGCAGACAGACCCTCATTGCCCCCATTGTACAGAGGAATTGGGCTCCCCAAACCCCCCTGTTTCCCCCTCCGCGTCCACCCCCTTGGCCTCGGGGCCGCGACCGGCCCCAAATCCCCCCCTTTTCCACCCAAATTCCAGGGTCCCCCCGGGGCCCTCACACACCTGGGGGGGCAGCGGGGCGGCCGCGGGGGGCCGGGCGCAGCACCAGGCGCCTCCTCCCCGGCCCATGGCTCCCTCCGGCCGTTATTATTTTTCCCGTCTTTTCCCTCCCCTTGGAGTGTTTTTTTTTTCCTTTTTTTTTTCCCTCCCTTTCCTCCTTCTTGGCGATCTTGGAAGCCGCCGTCCAAACTCCTCCTCCTGTGGCAGCCGGAGCGGTGCCAGCCCCGTCCCCGTGCAGGTGCCACCGGGACGGGTGACACGGGCATCGCCGGGGGCGGATGGGGGTCAGGAGCGGGAGGGAAGCGGGATAATCGGAATCCCGTTTCGGCTCAGCCTCTGTGCTGGGAGGGAGGTGGATCCGGCGTCTGGGATGGTTTGAGTTTGTTGGGACTCAAGAGCTGGAGCCGGGGGGATCGGAGGGGAAAATGCTGCCGATTGCAGGGAGCAACGGGAAGCGGGATACAAGAGCAATGGGAAGCGGGATACGGGCGCACAGGTCTAGGGCAGTTAGAGGGAACAGATCCAGGATCCAGATTCCCTCATTCAGAGTCTTGCCGGGACCCCTAAGTCCCTCCTGGCACATAGGGACCCCCCAGCAGCACCCGGGAGGGCTGGAAAAAGCCGGAGCTGGAAAAGTCCCGAGCTCCGAGCGAGGACAGAGCCCGATTGTGGCCGTAGGGAAGGGCCGTGGCCCCAGGCGCCGCCTTGGGAATTTTTTCCCCCTTTAAAGCAACAAGGAGGCCGCTGTTCCCTGGCTCCGGGGGGGTTGATCCGGCACCGCCTCCGCTGCGGATTCCTGGACACGCCGGAGCGGGAGCCGCCTCCGGCCTCGCGGCGCTGGGATCCGCAGGGATTGCAGGTAGGAAGCCCGGAGGCCAAATCCGGGTGCCTGATCCCAGCTTGATTTTTCCAAGCAGGGAGCCAGGGATGAAGCTCCCCTGCACGAGGAGGGTTCTCCGGGATTTATTCCAGGACTCTCCTACAGACCGAGCTTGTTTGCCAGAGTCACCTTATCCAGAGCCTGGGATCGGTGGGCGGCTCCCATGGGATCTGCAAGGAGAGGGACAGGCTGGAATGAGGCCACCCTTGGGACCCGCCACCTCCAGGACCCAGGACCTCCCTCCAGGCTGGAAAAGCAGCTCCAAGGGCTCCCGTTTTCCGGCCAGGAGAGGAGCCAGAGACTTGCAGACGCCGGGGGCATTCGAGGGTGTTTTCAAGATTCGCTTTATTGGAGGAAACAAAAGAAAACGAAGAAAAAATCCCCAAAGAATCCAGGTGAGGGGGTTACATCATAAAAGACATCTCCCAGGGAGGCCACCACCGCTTACAAATCATTCTCATAGAAGATATTTTTGTACAAATTTTACAGAACATGGAAAACACAATGAAGTGAAGGTGGCCCGAGCCCCAGCCCTCGGTGCCACCTTTTCTTGGACTCGCTAAAATAAAACGTCCCCAATGTCCCCAATGTCCTCAAAAGGAGCCAGGGGCTCCCACGGGGAAGCTCCTCTCTGCCAAGAGGGTGACGGTCACCTTACCTTGACGCTGCCACCTCCATTTTGGGCCCCGTGTCCCCAAGCCTGTGTGACATGAGCTGGCAAAGGGGAGAAATTCTGCTAAAACGGCCAATTTGGAGATCGGATTCGGATCGGTGCCAATTCGGGGCTATTTCGCAGCGGGTTGGGGCAAGAGGACTTCCAGAGGGAGCCGGGAAAAGCGGATGCTGGATAAGGGGAGTGAAATTCCGTGCTGGCTGCTGCCGCCCGGGATTAGCGGGAAGGGAGGAAGAGGAGGGACAGGAGAAGGGGATGCCCATGGGGAGGCCGATACCTGGTACATCCTTGGAAGCGCCGCTTCCCGCGCGGAAACGTGCCCAGGATCCGCAGCGCTCCGGCCGTTCCTGAAGGAGCCATCGGACACTTCCCACCCGCCCAGGAACGTCTTGTTGGAATGGGCTGGAGCATCCGCAACCGAGGAGCATCCCGGGGGCTTCCCAAAGCCACGGGCTCCATCCAACGCCCCCTCCACGGAGCCGCAACTCCAAGAACCTCAGACTACCAGTCCCTACCTTCAAGGTGATCTTTTATTTAAGGTAGCGTTGCAGAATTCATCCATTTTTTTTTAGGCTAGCAAGAAGAGGAGGGGGAAAAGCCAGTTCTTCCTCGGCTGCCCTATTGCTCCAAGCGCTCGCGCCTCTCCGGAGTCCCCGGCTACCGCATCCCGCGGCCGCGCTCCGTGGAGGCACCTCCGAGGCCTCGGCTCCGCAACGAGCCGGAGGCGCTTTCCTGGGAAAAATATTACCCCTGCACTTCTCCCGCTACGTTTTGTAGAGGTTTCTCCAGTTAGTTCAATACTTTAAAGACTGCAGCAGCATGCAAGAGGTTTCCTGTTTTGCATTTCGTGAGGTGGGTTTTTTTTGATGCGTTTTTTTCTCTCTTTTAAAAAAAGTTTAAGAAAGGTCTTCAGGAGATGCTGAGTTTTAGGCTTTATTTCTGTCTCGTCTGGGTAGAGGTTTGGTTTTGACTCTCCAAATGATCCCGGGTGGCAGCTGGCTAGGAGACGGCGCAGGGCCGGGAGGTTTTATTCGGCGTATTCCTCGTCTTCGCCGTCGACTGACAGGGCAGCGTACTTGCTAGCGTGGCTGAACTGCTGGAAAAGAAGGGGCCCAAAGAGACGTTTTGGCGTTAGGTACCGGCCAAAAAGCACTCGGCAGGGGATGGGAGGGTGTCGTGGTGAAGGAGCATCTAAAAGGGACCCGTTTTGCCCCAGCACTGGTCAACACCGGGGTGAATTCCAGCCGGAGGTGCCGGGATCCGCTGGGACTCGGTGTTTCCACAGTCCCCCCCGGTGCCGCCCGCCGCCCCGTTCCCAAACCCGGTGCTTACGGAGGCCGGGTTCTCGTCGAGTTTCTTTGGCTCAGGTGCAGGTCGTGGCTCGTGATCCTTTCTGCTTTCTTTCCTGCAAGGATGAGAGGCCGCTGAGTTGGCAGTGCTGCCCGAGGGGGTCGTTTTGCTGTAGCCACACGGATGAGCCCAGCACGAGGCACACCGGGGCACTTGGAAGCCCCGTGTCCCACAGCAGGCCCATAAAGGGGTTTTGGGTAGCCCAGGTCTTAATCCAACCCTGATCTGCACCCAAACAGGGCAGGGATCTCCCTGGATCGCAGCACAGCGCCCGTTTGCAGAGCAGAGGGGAAGGGAAGGCAGGTCAACGTGCAGACCTGCCTCAGCACCGGGATGAGCTGCCATCGGGGCCACATTGGGCCATTTCCAGAGCCGGGGCTAACGAGAGGACTGCTCAAGGGCCAGGATTTCCACCAAAAGCCCACGTGGAGGCTGCAGCGAGAGCCCAGGAGCACCCACCTATCTGAATCTCCTGGACCACGGCTGGAGCTCCCACTTCGGACCTTCGAACCACCTTCCTTCCCGCCGTCCGGTTTGTTCTCATCTCCTGGAGCGGGGAGAAAGGCCGGAGGGTCTCACATCAGCCCCTCAAACCATGCAAGGAGGATCCTCATCCCACCCACACGCTTCAAGGGATGGAAATGAGCCCCGAGCGAGCCCCTGGGTGAAGTTTTAAGATCACTTTTGCTTCGAGAGTTTCAAGCCATGGACCAGCTACTCCTAGAGCCAGGACATCTCCCTGTCTTACCTTTCCTGTGAGCGTTCTTCGGAGGAACCCCATCTTCCAAGGGCGGGCTCGGTGCTGTCTGGCTGCCACTGGGGAATAAAGAGCAGGAATCTCAGCCCAGGCAAGCGGAGCACTTACTGCCATCAGGGCAGAACGGGCTGCGGTGGCTTTAGGAGCCTCCTGGCACAAGGGATGGAGAAGGACAAGGCCCAGGACAGAATCCTGGCTCCTACTGACCTTGTAGGAGAGGGTTGCTCCGAATCCGAGCTCTGCGAGCGCCCCGGGGGGTTACTGCTCCGCTTCACCCAGGCGTTCTCCTTGGGCAGCGGGGCAGGCATCACCTTCAGAGGCTGCTTCTCCTCCCGGGATTTGGAGGTGGGAGACGGGGCCTCGTCTTCTTTAGCAAAGGTTTCGTTCTCCAAAGATTTCTCGCTCTCCCTCCTTCGTGTGGCTGCGGGGGAGACGGCAGCAGTGAGAACAGCACAAAGCCACGTCCCCAGCCCTGTGTGACAGGGCCACCGTGTCCCCGACTTACTTCTGCCCGTAGGGCCGGTTCCTGCACAGGTGCCGGGGGGACCGGAGGTGCCGGTCTGGGAAGACTCGCTCCCTGTCCGCGACCGCTCCGGGCGCTCGTGGTTCTCCTCGCTTCGCCAGCTGGGATGCCTGTGCCGGAGGGAGAGAAGGTCTCACTGGATGCTCCCCGTGCAAGGGGACCCTGGGAGAAGTCCCCAGCACCAGGAGAAACACAAATGGAAGCATAACAGCAGGAACAAGCCCATGGCAGCATCAACCTCTGGCTTCCCAGACTGTCCAAGCGGCCACCCAGCTCCCTGGTCATCCCTGAGGCACATCCCACATCCCTGGCAAAGGCTCCGCTCCCTGCCCACCTCTCCCGGGGCCGTCTGTCTATCCTCTTGTCGTCCTCCAGCTGCCGTTGCAGCTTCTCCTGCTCCTTCTGTAGCCGCTCCTCCACCTCGCGCTCCCTGGCCGCCGTGTCCACGGGTTTGGCCCCTCCGAAGATGGAGGCGGCGCGGCTGGACTGGGCCGCGGGGGCCACCGAGGCCTCCTCCTCCTTGGGAGCGCTCCTGGGCTTCAGGTTCAGCTTCGGCCTCTGAGTGGGACCTGGGAGGGAGGGAAAACGGGGCTGAGAGACCACGGAACCACCCCGACCAGCTCCCAAAGGGGCCGTCGGTTCTCATCTTCCCACAGCCTTCCCAAGCGGAGCCGGTACCTCTGTCGTCGCGCCGGAAATCATCCCGGCCGTAATCATCCCGGGAATTCCACCTGTCCATGCGGTCATCCCGCCGCTCGTAGCGGTCCTCGTAGCGGTCGCCGCCTCCTCGGTAGTCGTCATCCCGGCGATAGCCGCTGCCAAAGGCCCTCCTGCCACTGCCTATCCTGGAATCGTAGCCTGCAGGAGAAGTGGAAACTCTATCCGGTTATTCCCACTGCTCTGCTACTCCCGAGGCTACCTGGTGCAGAGAGGGGCCTCCCCACACACTAAGGTCTTCAAAAAAGCCTCCACGTGGGGCCACACCAGGGCTCTGATAAGGACTAGGGGACATTAAAGTTGCCTGAAGGGGAAAAGCAGCAGTTCAGCTTCCCCTAATGATGAGAGGGAAGTGTGCCGGGTTGGACGGCGCTTCCGCAGAATTCCCACCCCGCACGCAGAGCCCCTTACCTCGGTCATAATCCCTACTGCGGTCGTCGTAACGATCCCTGCTCCCAAAGCCACGGTCCATGTCCCTGCGGGGGCCGTTGCGATACCGATCGTCGTAGCGATCCCGATACCCTGGAAGCGGGAGAGGAGGGATGAGCAAGGTGACACTCCTGCCGTGCCAGCGTGTCACCTGTCACCTAAGGGCTCACGTGGCAGATTGTGGCAAAGATTTTCCTCTGCTTGCTATGGTCATGGTTACAAACCGCTCGCAAAGCAGGGAGGTCTTCGCTGTTCTCCTGAACTGACCCATGTGCCCTGAGCAATAACCTCAATAGAGGACTGGCCATGAGGGTCCAGTCGCACAGAGCATCATAAAGCACACCTGGACATCAAGATAATGCTGATTTTCAGAGAAAATGGTGCAAATGATGAAGAACTAGCCCTACAGAAAGAGACAAGCTCCCGAGAAAGTTCTGGTTTGCAGATGCAGGGGAAGCAACCACAAAGCCCCATAAGAAATGTGCTTCTAGTGGAGGGAAGTGCCTGTGACTACAGATGACCTGATCAGACACCAGACAGGAGAGACTGGAAGCCCTTTTCTGGACGCAGAAACCTTAGGAGTTCTCCAAAGGGGATGCAAATCCCTACACAGAAGCAGCACATGCCACCCTTCCCTCTGGCTGCAAATGGATTTCAGCACCTTTCAGACCCCCTCAAGATGGGCCAAAGAATCTCAGCTTAAAAAACGCTGTGTTAGGTCAGCAAGAGAGCAAAGAGGCAGCGTTCTGCCAACTCACTGTCCCCAAAGCTGTCATCGCCCCTGCGCGGAGGGTAATCATCAAAGCTCTCGGTGTTGGCAGGCCGGGCCCTCCAGTCGCTCTCGAATCTCTCCGAGTCACGGAAGCGATCCCGATCCCTGCCGAAGCCGCGATCGTCCCGGTCTGCGTGGGAAGAGAAAGGAATTTCAGCCTGCAGGCAGGTCACAGCAGCCAAAACGGGTGAATTGAGAGCAGTTTGAGTTCAGCATGGGCAAGAAAATCGTGCCTTAAAACACACCGAGGACAATCCAGCCTCTCTGACTTCACCACTTTGCTTTGCTATTAATGTTATCAGTAGGAACTGCCAACGCTTTGAAAAGACAACAGCCTTCAATTAGTGAGATGCGGCCGGCACAGGGGTGTGGGAGGCACCAACACAACATTATTAGATAAGTTCCAGCAGGAAAAAACATCCTAGCTGGGTCCTTGGGCAAAGCAGGCAGGAGCTGAGCCCAGGCGCTGGCTTAGAAGAGGTTTGGACCCAGCGTTGGGCCTGATGTGAACCCAAATCCCACCCGTGTCTGCTGGATCGGGAAGGCAAAGCTGCATCTCGAGGACACGGCACATTGCTCGGGATTTCTTCAGTCAGGAAAATCCACCTGCTTGGAAGGTTCAGCAAGAGGCAGCTGTGGAGTCAGGGAAGATCGAGACCCACCTCTATCCTGAGCTTGATCAGCAACATCCACTCGTATTCTTCTGTTCCCTAGAGACTGAAAACAGCACCAGTAAATCAGCCTTGCAGAGCACACAGCTTTGACAGCATAGGGGCTCTCCTGAGGATTTTAAGGCCCTAAAAAGAGCTTTCTTCCCCACTTCAGGCTAGCTTCCCCTCTACAAGATACATCTTCAACACGCAGGGTTACACAACAGCGGGGGCCACGTGCCTGGCGTGCAAGGGTGACACTTGGGGACCTCTACACGCTGGGCCTCTCCCGTGGGGTTTCCACTCACCTCTTCATTGAGGCTCAGGGCCTGGAGCAAGGAGTCTATGTCTTCAAATTCGGCGTATCCAAAACCTTTCAACCTCTCGGGGTTGGTGGGCTCCCGGGGCAAACGCACAGCACTTATCTGCGGGCAAACAGAACGGGGAAGTTTTCATCAGGCTTTGGCTCTCTGCTGTTCATATGATGCTTCCAGCCCACTGGAAGGGTCAAGTTATTGGAGACCAGGGAATGCATTAACATTCAATTTAATTCCCTCAACAACGAGCAGGGAAAGGGAGGATTTCCTCCTCCTTCAAACGCACAACAGGTTCCTTTGAGGCTGGACTGTTCATTGCAGGGGCTGTTACATTTCCATTCGCCCCATATTTATGCTTTAAGCTCTCAGCATCATCCCCAGGCTCCATCCCGTCTCCTGCACTAATGCCTTCTACAATCTTCCCTCGTCTGAGTTCATCTTCCAGAGTGTGGCTGCTCCCAAAGGAATGGGAGCATCAGCCCACGGAGCTCACTATGTCCTAGTGAAGGAAAAGCACCAATGTCATTTGCAAGAGCCACCAAGTCACACAAGTGACATGAGAGGCTGTGCAGGGAGCTCGGGGGACTGACACGGAGCAAGAGCAGGAGCAAAACCTGGATTTAGGGCTGGAGACAGCTTGGATTCCGAGAGGGAAGATAGGCAGCCAACACCCGAGCGGCTGCAAAGTCCGACTGTGCTGCTCGGAGCATCAGTCGGAGCTCTGGTTGTTTCCTAACACCCTCAGCTCCGGGAGAGTCAGCCAGGGAACCAGCCAGGCAATTCCCTCCTCCTCGCAGCTCCTGTGCTGCTGCTTCCCGAGGAGCAGGGAATGCTGCCTCGGCAAGCACAAAAGGTTGGAAAAACAGGCGGAAAATGGGAGGCAGAGGTGACCCGGGACACCAGGAGCCACGTGGCACACGCCGGCCTGTGTAGTAACTCCCCTTCGCCCTCCGTCCCCTTCCCGAACTACCCAAGGGCCCAAATATTGCTAAAGATGGAAAAAATATGTATTTCCAGTCTCCCTAGGACCACCTTCTATTCTCAGCCACAGGCAGGAAGCGTCTCGAGTGAGCTCCGAGTGGGAAACTCCTTTGGATTCACATCCAACACATGCATGGGAGGCACCAGCCTACGTGGATTCAGCTGCTTTAAGGAAGCTGGGATAAAAGCTCTGCTGCCAGCTCTGCTTTGGGCGAGAAAGCAGCAAGAGACACGTCCCAGCAAGGGACATGTCCTCTGGGTGAGGGCAGAGGAGTCCCAAGCGATCGGATGCTTCCCAAATCCAGACACAAACCCCTTCCAGGAGGTGGGAGCCCTCTCGGCTGATCCGCAGCCGTACAGTGCGGAGCAGGATGCACCAACACAGGATACATGATGAATCTGAGGGGCTATGGCACGGGAAGCCAAGACAAACTCACTGCCACGACGCTCCACTCGGTCACATTTGCTTTAAGCTTGGCCTAGGACGGCCAATTCACTCTTAATGTCCTCACTATCCACCCAGCAGGGTAGGAACAGGGCTTAGAGCATCCGAATTGCGGGAATAGCAGCTCTGCGGAGAAAGACCTGGGCATCGCGGTGGGTGACAAGGTGACCATGAGGCGGCAGGTGCCCTCCTGGCCAAGAAGGCCAATGGGATCCTGGGGTGCATTAAGAAGAGTCTCCAGCAGGTCGAGGGGATCCTGCCCCTCTGCTCAGCCCTGCTGAGGCCACATCTGGAGTATTGTGTCCAGTTCTGGGCTCCACAGGACAAGAGGGATGTGGAGCTGCTGGAGAGAGGCCAGCGCAGGGCTACGAGGATGATCAGGGGCCTGGAACATCTGCCCTGTGAGGAGAGGCTGAGGGAGCTGGGCCTGTTCAGCTGGAGAAGAGAAGGCTGAGAGGGGACCTGAGCAGTGTCTAGAAGTACCTCAAGGGAGGCCGTGAGGAGGATGGGGCGGCCTCTTTGCACTGGTGGCACCGACAGAACTAGAGGAAACGGCCACAAACTGAAGCACCAAAAGTTCCACAGGAACTTAAGGAAACATTTCTTAACAGTGAGGGTGCCAGAGCCCTGGAACAGGCTGCCCAGAGAGGTTGTGGAGTCTCCTTCTCTGGAGATCTTCAAACCCGCTTGGACGCAGCCCTGTGCCACGTGCTCTAGGTGACCCTGCGTGTGCAGGGGTTGGACTAGGTGACCTCGAGAGGTCCCTTCCAACCTCCAGCATTCCATGATTCTATGAATTACAGGGCACGGCTCCCTGTTCCAGCCCAGGCCGGCGCTCCAAGCCCTTACTCACGTTGAGTCCTCTGAAGAAGTCCTTGATGGATTCTTCCGTCACGTCATAGGGCAGGTTTCCCAGGAAGGCCGTGTAGGGGGGCGACTTTGGGAGGCGGCTTCTGTCTATATTGGGTTCCCGAGCGGCCCGCGGGGCCGTGGGCAGGAGGGAGCGGTCGATCGGAGGGGCCCGGTACACATCGTCATCGTTACTATGCCAAGTGGTGGAAACTAAGAGAGAAAGGTTGCAAAATCACCCAAAACGGAACGTGACGGGAGGGCAGATCCTCTACATGCCCCCCCCTGTCCCACACGGTGCACGCGGTGGCAACTCAGCTACTTTACAGCTAAGGAGCTTCGTGCTAAAGCCCTGAGCTAATCTGATCTGGCTCAACTGTTTGACAGTCCAGGAAGGAAAAAGCAATCGTTTTCCACGTGCAAATGTGACTTTTCCCCAATACATGCAGGAAAAGTGCACAAAAAGCACGAGAAGGTGCAGTCAAGGACAGCTTTGCTAAGGAGAAAACTGAGACAGCGCGAGGGAGAACAACCATTTAGACCAAGGAGCTGCTGAATGGAGCATTAAGTCCTCCCAGGATTAATTCTTGTTTAAATTACAGCATGTCTTGTGGAAAAATACCACAGCTTGACACTGTTTCAGACAGAAAATTCGCTCTAAGTGCTGCCCCTTTCCAGTGGGTCAGCACCCTCACCATTAAACTGCTCTGCTTTGTGAATTTGCCCGGCCTCCACTTCCAGTTCACGCTGCATTTTGGCTGTTCCGCCACTAAAAAGCTCTTGATCCAATTTCTGTTGTCCCTGCGGGTGCTGGAGGCCAGGGTGACACCTGCCACCTCGTCACCTGCGAGCCCCAGTCCCAGCAAGGACTTGGTTCATTCTCTGAGCTTAATTATTAACCCAGAAAAGAAACAACTAGCAAATTTCGCAGTGCTTTAACGTTTTATTTTGGATCATCAGCTGGTAAAGGATAGGGTCAAGGCCCTTAGCAACATTTCACACCCAGGCTTCTCCCCCAGCCCTTTAAGACAGGGGGAGAATCCACCTGACTTCGCATAGCGCTGCCAAACGCAGCGAGGAAGCCCCAAATGGAGAATTCCTTCCTTTTATGCTGCAAGCCAGATTTTTTTTTCAGGGTTTTACTGTGAAAAGAGCTGTTGGGAGCCGCACACGGCCGAGAGCTGGGAAATGACAGTACCATCTCCTTCCAGGTCATCTGTCTCGTCGGCCCAGCTGACGGGTTGGGAATATAGGTGGGCCCACCGCCGCCGCCGCCATCCTCCGCCAGAAAGTCCGTCAGAGTGAGGGTCTTGCCCTTCTTGTTCTTCTTCTTAGCTGCCAAAGAGAGGGGGAGAGAAGGATTTAGGGAAATAATGTCCTGGAACAGCCTCGTTCTGCTGCAGGGATGAAACAAGGGCCGGCCCGAATGTCTCCGAGCTGCTCGGGGGTGTCTCGGAGCGACAGCATCCCAAAAGGAGGGATGGGAAGAGATGGGAAGCTCATGGAAAAGCTGGAGATGCGACATTGCACCCAGGCCAGGGGGAATCCGCCTCTTGGCCTAAGCCCTCCTATCCGTGAGGAGTGAGCCGGACGCTTCCATGACCCTTCCCGGCAATTCCCGGCGGATGTTCGCTTCCCGCTTTCCGGCACTGCCGTGCCATGCGGTAGGAAGCCCCGACCGGTGCTTTGGCCTGGGCAAAAGCTTGGAATGGAGCAGGAGATGGGATCTCCTTGCCGAGCTCCGCGCCCTTTCCCGGCTCCGCTCGCGGGAATTGGGTCCCTGGCACTGGAAGGGCTCAAAGCCACCAAGGAGCCCGATGGCCCCGTGCTAACGAATCCCAACGTCGCTCCTGGGAAGAGCCCAGGGGCTTCCGGGCTCCAAACTGGACCGGAACCAGCGGCCACACGGCCAAGGACCCACGGACAGGAGCCCATGGGCCCCTCCATCCACACGCGGCAGGAAAACGTATCCCAAGCCTCAGTTTGGAGGAGCAGCCTCCGCTCCATCCCAAGATTCGACGCTCGCAGCGATCTCACCCATCCCGGCCAAAATTCCTTAACGGGCTCTGGGAAACACAGGCTGTTTGCAGGGAAAAAACCTGCTATGGATCAGGAGCCGCTCCACTGAACTGCTTCCCTAATTCCTGCAGGATTGCGGATATTTTGGCTCTGCGAGGAACAACCCACGGCTCCGTATGTGTTTTTTTAAATATCGAGGCTTTGCAAGCGTCTGAAAACGGCCGTGCACAGTGACAGGCTCCAACTTTGAGCAGCTCTGGAGAATCCAGGCTATTTTTAGGGAGCTGGGTGCGAGGCGGTTACGAAATTCCGGGTTTTTCCTTCGGGGAAGTGTTGCTGCCCCCCCGCGGCTGGAGCACGTTTCCCTCCGGAGCGCTGGGGGAAAACGAGAGGATTATTATTTGGGAAGAGCAAATAATGAAGTTTGGCACTTCTGGAAATGACACAGGTATCTCTCACCAGCCTCCTGGCAAGGGAGCCCGAGAATTAATTGGTAAACATGTTGCAATGCTGTTAATTAACGTAATAATAGTGGACTCCGAGTTTTACCTGGCTCCTAAATGTCCACCTCTAATTAGGCAACACTCGCCTGCCATTCGCTTTGCTCAGCTGGCTCAGGGAGGGTGAAAATAGGTAAAAACAGCAGGTAAAAACAGCCCTTCCACAAACACGAGCACCAGTGACAACTGTGAGTCTCCTGTGCACAAAGTCGGCTTGGAAAAATGATGGGGACAAGTGGAATTTGCCCCCTTCCCAGCCCTCCCGACTGCGGCTTCTTCGACTTCTTTCTGTCCTGGAGTTTGGGTTTTAGCAGGGAATTCCTTGGCGGGCAATGGCAGGAGGTATCGCAGCCATTCCGGCCGCTCTCGGAGCGTCTCCAGCTCCTTCTCCAAGGAAAATTCCCGCCTGGAAGCGCTAGCAGGGCCGGCTGATCAGCAAGGGGTGAAAGAGCCGACGGGAGCACCCGAAGGAGCCAAGCGACACCCTTCCCGCTCCGGTTCCGAACGCACCTTCCTCCTGCATGGAAACGGAGCCCGGGATGGGGGAATCGGCTGCTCCCTTCCCCCCCACCCCCCCGGCCCCCCAGTTTGGTCACAGGGTCCTGGAAAAGGCGGGGGACAGGGGGTCCCTTCTTGTCGTGGGAACGGTGACGGGGTCACAGTGAGAACACTGTGACTTCACACCACCGCCGAGGGGAGAAGAACACCCGGAAGCGCCGGCCGCTTCCGTCCGGGTGTCCCTTTTCCGTGTCCTCCGTAAGGCCCGACCTACACGTGGCTACAGCAGGACAGCCCTTTGGAACGGACACTCCCAGGAACAGGACGCGGGGCACGGAGCAGGATACCGGGAGAGCAGCCACAGGGGGGAAAAATGAGGCCAAAACACCTCGTTTGGGAGGAAAAGAGGCCTTTTCAACGGATGGTACAAGGGGGGTTTTCTGGACACCTTTAGCTTTGGACTCCAACACCAGGAACCCGCCTGCTTGGAGTCAGATAAGGAGTTGGAGCAACTCCCTGCCCTGCCCACCTTGGATCCTGCATAAGGGTATTTGTTATTAACCCTTAATTTCCCCAAAATATCAAGGGTTGCTTTCTGGCTGCCAAAAAACCTCCCCCTGGGGAACCGGCTGCATCAAACTTGCCCCTTAAGAGCCAATCCCAAAACCAGGATCTGCTGCTGAGGGTCCTGCCCTGGATGCTGTCACAAATCCGCAATTTAAGGAAGATCCAACAGGCACAACCAACATTCCCTCTTCCATTTAAACACTCTTCCCTGGTTTAAAGCTTCCCTTGTTTATAAGAGTCTCACCACACACATTTTGGCCATTTCAAGCCAGCCACAAACATACAAAAAGAAGGCCATGAAATAATTTAAAAAAAGCAGCAATTCCAGCATTTCTGCCCGCGGCTCTGCTGAAATACAGGAGCTTACGGTTGTGCCGGGGGGCTCCAAACGGCACCGGCGAATCCGACGGGACTGGTTTTGGGGATGCGGGATATTTGAGGCCCGCAGCGAAAGCAACGGCCTGAGCGGCGTGGCTTTTATTCAAAAATAACGACAAAAGGATGAAAATTCGGGAAAATTAAGCGCTGGGGAAGACGCTGTTTAATGGGGGGGTCTCGGTCTCCGGTGCATTAAATGCGCCCGGGGGGGTGGGGGGGTGGAAACCCCCCCCCCGGTACCGGCCCCCCCCCCCCGCCCGCGCGCGAGCCGCGCACCCACGTGGGTGCCGCCCTGCCCTGCCCCCCCCCGCCCGCTCCGCGCCTGCGCAGTGGCGCTTCCCTGTGGCTCCCGCCCCCCGCGAGCTGTCAATCACCGGCGGGGACGCGCGCGCGCCCCCCCCCCTCCCACCATCACGCGGCGGGGGGGGGGGGGGGGTTGTGCCCTGAGGCGCGGCAGGACCGGGGGGGGGGGGGGGGCCGTTCCGCCGCCGCTGCCGCCCTTTTGGGCGGCCGCCCCCACTCGCCGCCGCCGCCGCGGTCACCCCCGCCGCCCGCGGGACGCCCCGGGGAACCGGCCGGGGGGGCCTCGCGGCCGCCGCGCCCCGCCGGGCCCGGCCGGCGGCCGCGGCCGCCGCGCGCCGCTCACCTGAGGCCGCCATGTTGGGAAGAGGCAGAGAAGCCAAAGGACCCGGATGGCGGCGTCACGTGATTAGGAGCGGCCCCGCCCTTCCCTCCCCGGCGCGGGGTGGGGGGGAGCGAGTTCGGAAAAGCGCGCGGGCGGGCGCGCGGCGCCGCGTGGTTGATTCTGTGGTTGGCGTCGCGCGCCCGCCCGGCGCTTGTGCCACGCACCGTCGTCCTGCGTGGCCCTGGTGCAGCACAGGACCATCCCTTCCCCTTTGCGACGCACAGGCACCTTCACCCACACTAGCAGCACTTGTGCAATGAAGGATCTTCACTCGCATGGACCCTCAAGTGTGCAATGCACGCTGCCTTCTTCCTGTGCACCACCAGCACTTGTGCAAAGCACGATCAACCCTCTTCCCATGCATTGCTGGCCCTTTTTGGATACTTAATCGTCCCCCTATGCACAGATGGTCCTTGTGCAATGCACAATCCCCCCCCTTGTACAAATCAGCCCTTGTGCAATGCACCGTGGCCCCTCCAGGGCCCTCGTGCAAGGAAGAAGCCACCTCAAGTGCCACCAGCCTTTTCACAGGGCACGAGCACGCTGCCCATCCGTCTGTCTGTCCGTCCGCCCATCCCATTGGAAGGGTGACGGGAAGTGCGGCTCAGCCACGGGATGGCGACCAGAGCTCGGCAATGGATCTTGGCATGGCCACGGAACCTGCGGGCTCCGATGCTGACTCCGTCTTTGCTGCCCTGCAGCCATGTGTAGAACACCCTGGGGCTCCCTGGGGCTTTATGGGGCACCCCAGGGCTCTGTGGAGCACCCTGAGGCTCTCAGGGACACCCTGGGGCTATGTAGGACATGCTGGGGCTCCCTGGGACTCCCTGGAGCTTCATGGAGGACCCCCGGGCTCTGTGGGGCACCCTGAAGCTCTCAGGGGCACCCTGGAGCTATGTAGGACACACTGGGGCTCCCTGGGGCACCCTAGGGCTTTATGGAGCACCCTGAGGCTCTCAGAGACACCCTGGGGTCATGTAGGACACACTGGGGCTCCCTGGGACTCTCTGGGGCTTTATGGGGCACGCCAGGGCTCTGTGGGGCACGCTGAGGCTCTCAGGGACACCCTGGGGCTATGTAGGACACACTGGGGCTCCCTGGGACTCTCAGGGGCTTTATGGGGCACCCCAGGGCTCTGTGGAGCACCCCGAGGCTCCTAGGGGCACCCTGGGGCTATGTAGGACATGCTGGGGCTCCCTGGGGCTTTATGGAGGACCTCTGGGCTCTGTGGAGCACCCCAGGGCTCTGTGGGGCACCCCAAGGCTCTTAGGGGCACCCTGGGGCTATGTAGGACACACTGGGGCTCCCTGGGGCACCCTAGGGCTTTATGGAGCACCCTGAGGCTCTTAGGGGCACCCTGGGGCTATGTAGGACACACTGGGGCTCCCTGGGGCACCCTGGGGCTTTATGGAGCACCCCAGGGCTCTGTGGGGCACCCTGAGGCTCTCAGGGGCACCCTGGGGCTATATAGGACATGCTGGGGCTCTCCGGGGCTTTATGGGGCACCCCAGGGCTCTGTGGAGCACCCCGAGGCTCTTAGGGGCACCCTGGGGCTATGAGGACACGCTGGGGCTCCCTGGGGCACCCTGGAGCTTTATGGAGCACCCCAGGGCTCTGTGGGGCACCCCAAGGCTCTCAGGGGCACCCTGGGGCTATGTAGGACACACTGGGGCTCTATGGGACTCTCAGGGGCTTTATGGGGCACCCTAGGGCTCTGTGGGGCACCCCAAGGCTCTTAGGGGCACCCTGGGGCTATGAGGACACACTGGGGCTCCCTGGGGCACCCTGGAGCTTTATGGAGCACCCCAGGGCTCTGTGGGGCACCCCAAGGCTCTCAGGGGCACCCTGGGGCAATGTAGGACATGCTGGGGCTCTCTGGGGCACCCTTGGACACCCTGGGATTCTCTGGGACACTCTAGGGATCTGCAGGACACCTCAGGGCTCTGTGGGACACCCCTGGGAACTGTAGGGCACCCCAAGGCTCTTGGGGGCACCCTGGGGCTATTCAGGATGCCCCAGGACTCTGTAGGGCACCCTGAGACTCTCTGGGGCACACTAGGGTTCTGCAGGGCACCTTGTGGGTCCCTGGCACCTTCTAGGACCCCGTGGGACACCCCAAGCTTCTGCAGGGCACCCTAGGGCTCTTTGGGATCCTCAAGGGCTCCCTGCAGCACCCTCAGGCTCTCTGGGACACCCCAAGACTCTGCAGGACACCCTGGGGCTCCCTGCGACACCCCGGGCTCTTTGGGACCCCCAGGGTTCTATGGGGCACGTCGGGGCTCTTGGTGACCCCCAGAGCATGATGGGGCACCCCAGGGCTCTGCAGGACGCCCTGGAGATCTTAGGGACACCTGGGGGCTCTTTGGGACCCCCAGGCTTCTGCAGGACCCTCTGGGACTTGCTGGGACCCCTTGGGACTCTGCAGGGCACCTTGGGGCTCTCAGTGACTCCCAGCGCTTTGGGGGACACCCTGGGGCTCCGCTGGACACCCTGGAACCCTGTGGGACACCCCACAGCTCTGGGGACATCCCAGGGCCACCTCTGCTCCAGGGAGCAGCTCTAGACCCCATTGATTCCTGCCTCTCGCAGCCCCTGGGCCTCAGTTTCTCCACTCCGGAGAGGCTTCCACGCCACCCAAGGGCCCCCGTTGTCCCCCTTGTCCCCTGCACACAGAGACACGAGGCTGCGATGCCATTTTATTGGAGTGTCGGTGGAGGCGGGCGCGATGCCGTCTCGTCCGCCCGCTCAGTACGTCCGCACCTTCACCTCCTTGGTCTCCGACACCACCTTCCCGTCCACGATCTTCTGGGTGGACCTGTGCACCGTGGACGTGCTCTCCTTCTCCAGGGCGTCCCGCAGGCTGCGGGGTGGGACAAGGCCAGGTCAGGGCACCCAAGGGTGCCATCCCCGCACCCAGGGGTGCTTCTCCAAGCTGGACACCCCAACATCCCTCCTTTCCCCTCCGCCACCCCAAGCATGCCCAGATCCAAGTGCTGATGGACCTGGAGCAACCTGGACGTGCTGAGAGCTTCCCAACCCCATCCTATAGGGAGCAAATCCCACCTAAGGGTAAATCCCAGCGGATCCCGCCGCATGGGGATACCTGAACTCCTCGCCGCCCTCCAGCAGCTGCCGGTAGGTCGCGATTTCCGCCTCCAGTTTGTCCTTGACGTTGAGCAGCGCCTGGTACTCGTCGGCCTGGCGCTGCAGCTCGGCCCGCGCCTGCGCCAGCTCGGCCTCGACGCGCGCGATCAGCCCGCCCAGCTGCTCCATCTGCAGCGCGTAGCGGTTCTCCACCTCCAGCAGGTTGCCCTCCAAGCCGGCTTTCTGCAAGGAAAACCGCCCCCGGAGCCTGTGAGATGGAGATGTCCTCCATGGGGACATTGCTTACTTTTTGTTTGTTTGTTTTTTGCAATTTCCACCCCTCTTTTTTAGGTGAGCAAAGGTTGGGGTTGCTGCTTGCTGGAGATGGACAAGGATGATCAGGGGCCTGGAACATCTGCCCTGTGAGGAGAGGCTGAGGGAGCTGGGCCTGTTCAGCCTGGAGAAGAGAAGGCTGAGAGGGGACCTGAGCAGTGTCTAGAAGTACCTCAAGGGAGGCTGTGAGGAGGATGGGGCGGCCTCTTTGCACTGGTGGCACCGACAGAACTAGAGGAAATGGCCACAAACTGAAGCACCAAAAGTTCCATAGGAACTTAAGGAAGAATTCCTTAACAGTGAGGGTGCCAGAGCCCTGGAACAGGCTGCCCAGAGAGGTTGTGGAGTCTCCTTCTCTGGAGATCTTCAAACCCGCTTGGACGCAGCCCTGTGCCACGTGCTCTAGGTGACCCTGCGTGTGCAGGGAGGTTGGACTAGATGATCCCTAGAGGTCCCTTCCAACCCTAATGATTCTATGATTCTATGGTTCTATGGAGGTGGTGGCGCGTGCGGTGACGCAGCGGTGGCCCTGGTGGGGCTCCATCTGACCCACCTGGTTGCGGAGGGAGTCCAGGTCGATCTCCAGGGTCTGCACGGTGCGGCGGAGGTCGAGCACGGTGCTGCGCGCCGTGTCCACGTCCTTGCTGCTCTGCGTGATCTCGATGGTGCTCTCGGTGATCTGCGTTGGGGAGGGGACACGGCGCGGGGGGTCACCACCCGTGTCCCCTGTGTTGGACCAGGGCTCCCTTGGGGAAGGTCCCAACGGGCAACATCAGGTTGGGGGCTCCCTGGCCAATGCCAGCACTGGGGACTGTCCCCCGTCTTGGGTTGAGGTCCCCTCCACCAGGCCAAGACCTCCAAGGAACATCTTGGGGTGGAGATGATGGGGCACCGGACCCACCTGCTGCCCCCACTGCTTTTCCAGGTCCTCCAGGTTCTTCTGGGCCAGCGCGTCGTACTGCGCCCGGATTTCGGCCATGATCTTGCCCAGGTCCTGGGACTTGGGGGCATCCACCTCCACCGTAACGGACGAGTCGGCGATCTGAGCCTGCAGGCCCTTCACCTCCTGGGGACACCGAGCGGCCACCGTGAGGTCCCCGGGGAGCCGAAGCCCCCAGGTCCCCACAGAGCCCCAGGCCATGGCCCCAGGCCCTGACTTACGTCCTCGTGGTTCTTCTTCATGAAGATGAGCTCCTCCTTGAGGGACTCGATCTCGCCCTCCAGCTGCAGCCGGGCCATGTTGGTGTCGTCGATGACCTTGCGGAGCCCCATGATGTCGTTCTCCACCGAGAGGCGGATGGCCAGCTCGGCCTCGTACCTGGGGGACACGGTGCCTGCTTGTCCCCAACCCATCTCCATCCCCATCGCCATGTCTGTCCTCATCCAGGTCTCCATCCTGACCCCAGTGCTGTCACTATCTCTGTTCTAGTTCCCATCCCTTGTCCCCATCCCATCCTGATCTCCATCCCCATCCTCTTCTCCAGCTCTTCTGCCCAAGCCCGTCCCTGTTCCAATTTCCACCTTGTCCCCATCCCAACCTGATCTCCATCCCCATCCTCTTCTCCAGTTCTTCTGCCCAAGCCCATCTCTGTTCCAATTTCCACCTTGTCCCCATCCCAACCTGATCTCCATCCCCATTCTCTTCTCCAGTTCTTCTGCCCAAGCCCATCTCTGTTCCAATTTCCACCTTGTCCCCATCCCATCCTGATCTCCATCCCCATCCTCTTCTCCAGTTCTTCTGCCCAAGCCCATCCCTGTTCCAATTTCCATCTTGTCCCCATCTTTTCATTGTCCCATCCCATCCTGATCTCCATCCCCATCCTCATCTGTGGTCATTCCGCTCAGCCCCATCCGTGTCCCAGTTTCCATCCCTGTCCCCTTGTCACCATCCCGCCCTTGTCCCCGTCCCGTCTCACTTGACCCTGAAGTCATCGGCGGCCAAGCGCGCGTTGTCGATCTGCAGCAGCGTGCGGGCGTTATCCACGGTGGCATCGTAGATCTGCGGGGGGACAGGGGTGGCTTTGGGGACATCCCGTCCCCGCCGGCCACGTCACCGCGGGCAGGCGCGGCTCCGGTGACCGGATCCGCGGGACCTCGCCCCGGAAAAACCGCGATAAAGCCCGGGGCCACCGCGGGAGCCCGGACGCCTGGGCCCCTTTGGGTGGGACAGGCATTGACGCAGTCCCAGGATGGGGGGGAAGAGGCATCCGTGGGGTTTGGCTCTTCCCAGTGACCTTGAGCCAGTGGGATAGGTCAAATGGATCTAAAACGGGACACGTTTGGGAGAGGGGGATCCTGCGGGATGGGTCAAATGGATCTAGAACAGGGGACATGTTTGGGAGAGGGGGATCCTGTGGGATGGGTCAAATGGATCTAAAACGGGACACGTTTGGGAGAGGGGGATCCTGCGGGATGGGTCAAATGGATCTAGAACAGGGGACACGTTTGGGAGAGGGGGATCCTGCGGGATGGGTCAAATGGATCTAAAACAGGGGACACGTTTGGGAGAGGAGGATCCTGTGGGATGGGTCAAATGGATCTGGAACAGGCGACACGTTTGGGAGAGGGGGATCCTGCGGGATGGGTCAAATGGATCTAGAACAGGGGACACGTTTGGGAGAGGAGGATCCTGCGGGATGGGTCAAATGGATCTAAAACGGGACACGTTTGGGAGAGGGGGATCCTGCGGGATGGGTCAAATGGATCTGGAACAGGGGACACGTTTGGGAGAGGGGGATCCTGCGGGATGGGTCAAATGGATCTAGAACAGGGGACACGTTTGGGAGAGGGGGATCCTGCGGGATGGGTCAAATGGATCTAGAACAGGGGATACGTTTGGGAGAGGAGGATCCTGCGGGATGGGTCAAATGGATCTAAAACAGGGGACACGTTTGGGAGAGGAGGATCCTGCGGGATGGGTCAAATGGATCTAGAACAGGGGACACGTTTGGGAGAGGGGGATCCTGCAGGATGGGTCAAATGGAACTAGAACAGGGGACACGTTTGGGAGAGGAGGATCCTGCGGGATGGGTCAAATGGATCTAAAACAGGGGACACGTTTGGGAGAGGGGGATCCTGCGGGATGGGTCAAATGGATCTAGAACAGAGGACACGTTTGGGAGAGGGGGATCCTGCGGGATGGGTCAAAAGGATCTAAAACAGGGGACACCCTGGGGACTCGTTCGTCCAACAAAGGGTGTCATTGTCCCCAGGGCTATGGGAGGGGCTGTGGCACCGGGCGGTCCCTTTGCCGCTCCCTCGGGCAAAGATCACCTGGGTTAATGGCCAACGGCTCCCGTGGCCTTGGGGCACCAACCGGGAGATGCCACCACCCTGAGTGGTCCCCTGAGTGGGACCTCAAGGCTGAGCCCTGGCGCCAACTCATCGCATGGCGGAGCCCACGGGCCTCACCTTGTTGCGCAGGTCCTCGATGACCTCCCAGTAGTGGCTCCAGTCGCGGGCGCTGGGGCCCTTCTTCTGCATGAAGTCGCGGATCTGGAGCTCGAGCTGGCGGTTCTGCTGCTCCAGGCTCCGCACCTTGTCCAGGTAGGTGGCCAGGCGCTCGTTGAGCTCCTGCATGGTCTCCTTCTCGTTCTGCACCACGCCGGAGCCCGAGAGCAACAGGCTGCTGCTCATCCCGCCTCCGTAGCCGCTCATCCCGGCGCCGTAGCCGCTTCCCAGGCTGGTGCTCCTGGAGATGGAGATGCGGGAGCCGGAGCCGCCGGCGCCGGCGTAGACGCTGGCCGCGCTGCCGACGGGCGCGATGCGGCGCGTGGTCACGATGCTCTGGCTGCCCACGGGGCGGTAGCCGCTGGAATAGACGGTGCTCCGGGTAGTGCTCCGGGAAAAGCTCATGGTGCCGGCGGGAGCCTGCAGGGATCCGAGAGGGACAGACGGACGGGACACGGGCCGAGCGGGAGGGCAGGATTTATAGCCCGGAGCAGGGAGCCGCTGGCCCCACCTCCAGGCCTGGCCCGTGCCAAGCCCGGGAAGGTGGGGCCGGGCCCTGCCCGGCTTTTGTTCCTGCCCAGGGGCCCCAATCCCGGGGGACGGGGGCGGCTGGGCCCTATATGCCCATAGGGGTCTGGAGAGACCCAGCCCCACATATCCATGGGGCCATTGGGGGCCTGGGGGTTGCTCTGCCCCACGTGTACATTGGGGTACGGGGGTGACTCAGCCCCATGTGCCCAAAGGGACTGGGGTGTTTCAGCTCCTTGCACCCATGGGGACCAAGAGCAGCTCAGCCCCATATGTCCCTGGGGGTCTGGAGAGACTCAGCCCCACATGTTCATGGGGTCTGGGGTGGCCCAGCCCTATTGGGAGCCTGGGGGTTGCTCTGCCCCACGTGTACATTGGGGTACGGGGGTGACTCAGCCCCGTGTGCCCAAAGGGACTGGGGTGTTTCAGCTCCTTGCACCCATGGGGACCAAGCGCAGCTCAGCCCCATATGTCCCTGGGGGTCTGGAGAGACCCAGCCCCACACATCCATGGGGTCTGGGGTGGCGCAGCCCCATTGGGAGCCTGGGGGTTGCTCTGCCCCACGTGTACATTGGGGTAGGGGGGTGACTCAGCCCCGTGTGCCCAAAGGGACTGGGGTGTTTCAGCTCCATCCACCCATGGGGACCAAGAGCGGCTCAGCCCCATATGTCCCTGGGGGTCTGGAGAGACTCAGCCCCACATGTCCATGGGGTCTGGGGTGGCGCAGCCCCATTGGGGGCCTGGGGGTTGCTCTGCCCCACGTGTACATTGGGGCACAGGGGTGACTCAGCCCCGTGTGCCCAAAGGGACTGGGGTGTTTCAGCTCCTTGCACCCATGGGGACCAAGAGCGGCTCAGCCCCATGTGTCCCTGGGGGTCTGGAGAGACCCAGCCCCACACATCCATGGGGTCTGGGGGCTGGCTCTGCTGCCTGTGGGGGGACTGCTGGGACCAGGCTATGGTGGGGTCTCTATAGGCATTTTTGGGGGGGATCATGGAGAGGGGAGGGTCACGCTGCCCAAACGGCTCCAGGAATCCGGCCCGTCACCTTCTCCATCCCAGCCCCATTCCTGGGATGGGGGAGCAGCATCCAGGTGTCCCCCCCATCCCGCTCTCCCTGCCTGACCCCCCCCCCTCCACATTCCCGCGGGAGCCCTGGCCCTTATCTGGCTCCGGGCGGCACGAAAGCGCCGCGCATTCCCAACGCACATTCCAGCCTTTATCTGCCGGAGCATCGGCTCTGTTTGCTCTGCAGGGCTGTGTCCCCCAGGCTTTGCCCCCTGCCTCCCCTCTCCGGGGCATGTTGCAGGACACGTTCCCACATCCCGCTCCTTGGGGTCCCAGAGGCAGGAGCAGAGACTTTTCCAGCCTCTGGAGCGACTTTTCCAGCCTCTGGAGCATCCAATGGGGCCTGCAGGTGGGAACTGCTTTACCCTGCTCCGAGCTGGCCAAAGTGCAACTTTGGGCAAGCAGCCGCCTTTGCCTAAGTGCCCCCTTTTTGCATGGACGTGCGCCTTTGTGGAGACGCTCAGTGTTGCATGGACATGGATTTACAGGGAAATGCACGGACATGGATTTGCAGGGAAATGCACTCTTGCAGGGAAATGCACTTTTGCAGGGAAATGCATGGACATGGATTTGCAGGGAAATGCACTTTTGCAGGGAAATGCACGTTTGCACAAGCATGCACTGTTGCACAAGCACCTACCTTTGCACCCACGTGTACCTTTGCAGGGAAATGCACCTTTGCAGGGGAATGCACCTTTGCACAAACGTGCACCTTTGCACCCACATGCACCTTTGCAGGGAAATGCACCTTTGCAGGGGAATGCACCTTTGCACAAACGTGCACCTTTGCACGAACATGCACCTTTGCACCCACGTGCACCTTTGCAGGGAAATGCACCTTTGCAGGGGAATGCACCTTTGCACAAACGTGCACCTTGCACAAACATGCACCTTCGCACATGCAGAGGTGCCCAGGGGGCTGCACGGGGTCCGGGGCGATGGCACCTGCCTGGGGGCTGCTCCATCCAGGCTGGTTTTCCCAGGAAGCGGTGGCCACGGGAAGCCTTTCTGCAGGGCGGGCACCCTGTTTTCCCTGGTTGTGTCCAGCCCTGCCACGTCCTTGTGCCAGCGGGAATGTGGAATCCCAGCAAAATCCAACATTCTATCCCTAGGAACCTTATCCCTGTAACCTTGATCCATGCAGCTCTCTCCTAGGGTGCAACCTCCTCTTTTCTTCCCTTTTTATCCTTCCTTCCTTCCGTCCCAGCGCTGCCTGTCACCTGCTTTGCCTGTGCCGCTTCCCACCTCCAAGATTCCCGGCTCCGAGCTTTCCAGGCCGGCTCCTCCCCGGCAGCCGGATCACTGGCCTGACGGGTTTCTCTTGGCACAGCCTGTGCCATTTCCCTGCACTTTGAATGTGCTGGCGAGATCCGGAGGCTGCTCCGGGCCGTGTTCCGCTCGGATCTTTATCCCATCCAGGGTCTTGGTGGTTCGCAGGGGTCTGTCTTGCAGATCCCGGTGCTGCCTGATCCCAGGGTCCCAGCAGTGACTGATCCCGGGATTCAGGTGCTGGCTGACCCCGTATCCTGAAGGTGTTTGGCCCAATGGCACCAGCAGCATCCAACCCCGGGAAACAGGGATTGGATGCCAGCAGTATCCGATCCCGGGATCCAGGAGCTGGCCCAACCTGGGTCCCAGCAGTGCCTAATCCCACGATTTAGGGGCTATCCGATCCCAGATTCCCTGTAGTGCCTGGGGGGAAGGCACTCCGATGGCCCTGGGGGTCTCTCCAAGCTTTTCCAGCTCCTCTCTGGAGCCCTTGCACATCCCAGCTCCTTATCGGACACATTCCTGCCCGGAGCAGCCCTGACCCCCAGCACGTCCCATCCTCCCAACGGCTCTGGGTAAGACAGAGATTAAGGACCTGTCACTGATAAGGTCCCTCCGTGCCCCCCCGTCTCCACATACGGCTGCTGGACGCGGCCCTGAGATCCTCCCCATCCTGGAAAATCCCAGGAAAAACAACACGGGAGTGGCAGATTCCCCCCTTTTCACTGCAGAGCATGGGGGGATCCTGTGGTCCTGGGCAGGGATGTGTCCCAGGGCCCCCCCCTGGATCCCCCAGCGCATTCCTGAGCAATGAAGCCACAGCCGGTGCCGTCTCCTGGTGGGAATTTCCCCTCCCTCCCTCCTGCTGGGAGCGGGCGGGAAAGTTGCTTCCCCAAACAGCTCCGCTTGGATTGCAAACAGAGGAGCAGCAGGATACGGGAAGGGCCGCACGGAGGGAGACATGGCCGAGCCGGTCCCTGTCCTCATCCCTGTCCCTGTTCCCATCCCTGTCCCTATTCCCATCCTGCATGGGAATCATTTAGGGGCTTGGTCCCAGGTGCAAGGAGCCACCGTGGCCCTTGGGGACTCCCTGGAAAGGTCCCCATGCCTTGGGGTATCCCCCTGCTGCTTCCCTGATCCCTCAATGCATTCCCAATCCGTCTGGACATCCCCAGTCCCTCAGTGCATTCGTGGTCTCTCCACGACTCCCCAATCCCACCGCGCATCCCTGATTCCTCCATGCCATTCCTGATGCCACCCTGGCTCCGATTCCTGCATGCTGGCCCTGTCCCCGTGGGAAATCCTCATCCGGGTGGGAAGTGGCTGCAGGGGGATTTCGGGGCATCTCCCTGTCTGCCCTCCATTCCCAGGGCCCTGCACCAGCCTCCGGGATGCGCCGGCTGCTCCTGCTGCTGGGGCTGACTCAGGAAGGCGCCTGCAGCCTGTGGAGTCTCTGATGTCTCATAAGGGTTGTGCACCCGTGGGGTGGGCGGCTGCGGTTCACCCGGCGCCTCGTGGGTGGTGAGGTGGCAGCAGCGCCGCAGCGGGGGCTCCAGATCGTGGAAATGAGGTGGACTGAGACCCCTTGGCTCCCTCCCACCTGCTGCTGAACCCATTTGCTGAAGCGCCCATGAGGTTGCATTTCCCCCTTGCAGCACCCATGAGGTTGCATTTCCCCCCTGCAACACCCATGAGGTTGCATTTCCCCTTGCAACACCCTCAAAGTTGCATTTCCCTCTTGCAGCACCCACGAGGTTGCATTTCCCCATGCAGCTCCCACAAGGTTGCATTTCCCCATGTGTCTCCCACAAGGTTACATTTCCCCCATGCAGCACTCACGAGGTTGCATTTCCCCATGCAGTTCCTGCAAGGTTGCATTTCCCCATGCAGCTCCCACAAGGTTGCACTTTCCCATGCAGCACCCATGAGGTTGCATTTCCCCATGCAGTTCCTGCAAGGTTGCACTTTCCCATGCAGTACCCACAAGGTTGCACTTTCCCATGCAGCACCCATGAGGTTGCATTTCCCCTTGCAGCATCCACGAGGTTGCATTTCCCCATGCAGTTCCTGCAAGGTTGCACTTTCCCGTACAGTACCCACAAGGTTGCATTTCCCCATGCAGCTCCCATGAGGTTGCATTTCCCCCATGCAGCACCCATGAGGTTGCATTCCCCCATGCAGCACCCATGAGGCCACAACCTCCCTTGCAGCACCCAAGGGCACCGCGGCGCGGGCAGAGCGGGTGGCCCCGCGCCAGGGCTGGGAAGGTGCCAGCCCATGAGCAACGTCCCCGTGGCCCTGCCGCGCTCCAGCCCAACCAGTGCAAACAAGGGCTGGATCCGTCCCAAGCCGCCACCTCGTCCCCTGCCGCCTCTCTCTGCTGTCCCTTGGGGTGACACAGGCTTGGGACGCGGGGGACATCATGGGCCGGGCGGCCCCTGTCCCACCTGGCTCCATCCGCATGGAAAACTCGGCTCAGGTGTCAGGGAAATTCGGTTGTCGCTTGGGCAACGGGGGCCAGGCCGGGATTTATGACCAGGTGGCTCCTGGCCTGGGGCCACCGCAGGGCTTGGCAGGCACCGGGTGTCCGGACGGGGGCCGCTCCAGGCTGCCGCGGGCCCAGGCGTCCGGGGGAGGCTCCGTGTGCGGCCTGGAGCCTGGGGACATTCCGTGGGGATCCCCTGCATCTCCCCTGTGCCCGTCCCCCTCGGCGCCTGCCCTGGCCCTGCTTCCTCCCTGCCTGCGGAATCTCAGCGGGGAGTGAAGGATTTGCCTGGATTGCAAATTCCTTGAAGATAAGATTCCTTGGCTGGGCGGGTGGAGGAGCTCCTGCAAGGAGACAGGCGGCCTGGGGCCTGAGGAAGAGGAGGGAGCGGCGAAATGTGTGTCTTCCTCCCCCTTCCCATGTTTGTTGCTCCTGTGCGGGTGAGGAAGAGGCACGGACTGGGAAAAAGGGGCCAGGAAGAGGGAGAGATGCCCAGGGAGATGGGAACGTATTGGCCTTGCTTCCATATGGGCAGGATGAACCCTTTTCTGTCCTCCTTTTGCTGGGAATACAGGCAGGGATCAGCAGTGAGCTGAGCCGGATGGAGGGATGGAGGGAGGGTTTGCTGGAGGGATGAAGGATGGAGGTGCAGGGACAGAGGGATGGATGCATGGACAGAGCCAGGGATGGATCCATGCAGAAAGGTGGATCTGCACGGGAATGAGCGTGTGGATGCAGGGATGGGTGGATGGACGGATGGACGGATGGACGAATATCTACAAGGGTACCTGGAAGGATGCGTCTAGTCAGAGATGGATGATGGATGGATGGATGGATGGATGGATGGATGGATGGATGGATGGATGGATGGATGAATATCCACAAGGGTACCTGGAAGGATGCGTCTAGCCAGAGATGGATGATGGATGGACGGATGGATGGATGGATGGATGGACGGACGGACAAATGGATGAATATCCACAAGGGTACCTGGAGGGATGGGTCTGGCCAGAGATGGATGGATGGATGGATGGATGGATGGACAGATGAATATCCACAAGGGTACCTGGAAGGATGTGTCTAGCCAGAGATGGATGATGGATGGATGGATGGATGGATGGATGGATGGATGGATGGATGGACAAATGGATGAATATCCACAAGGGTACCTGGAGGGATGGGTCTGGCCAGAGATGGATGATGGATGGATGGATGGATGGATGGATGAGTGGATGGATGGATGAATTGATGGATGGGCAAGTAGACTCCTGCAGGGAGGTGTGGAAGCAAAGGAGCAGAGGAATGGGTGGGTTTCATCCAGCATCACCCAAAGACCTGGCAGGATTCCCCATCCCAGCCCCGTCCTGTCGGCGATCCAGAGCTGGCCCTGCTGCTGCTTCGAGGAAACTGGGAAAAAAAAAAAAGCCGTCGGGAAGGCAGTAAATCCCTGCCTGCAGGTGCCGAGCGGGTGCGCTGCCTCGGCCTGGTGCCCGGCATTCCCAGTGCGGGACAAGCCTGGTCCTGATCCGGACGCTCCCGGCACCTGTCGAGAGAGGCGGGAGCCGTGTGGGATGCGCCGGGCTCCGTGCTCTCCATGGGTGCCTTTGAAATCACCCTCGTGCAATTCCCTCTCCCTCTCCGGGGTGTTGATTGCCAGGGTTTTTGGTGCCCGGTCCACAGGGAGCTCGGCTGCATGGAACCCTCTGCGGGAGCACAACCCTTATTAGACACCGGAGAATCCCCATGGCCCAGAGGGAGAAAATTGTGGGGAAGATTCAGCTGCTCGGGGAACAACCTGGATGTTCCCTCCGTGCTGCACATTTTGCCGGGATGAGAGGAGGGAGCCACAGGCTTCCGACCTCCAGGTGAGGGGCAGCAACCAGGGAGGATCCAGGTGCCTGGAACCATCCGCCCTTCCAGTCCCCTATGGAAAATCTGGGAATGCTGCCAGCCCCAAAGCATCATCCGAGAGGGGTCCGGGCGCTGCAGATCCCACCGGATCCCGTTGGATCCGGGCCGCTCGGAAGGGGTTAAAGCAGGTGCTGCATTCCTGCCCGGCCGGGCCCTCCCTTCCTGCTCTCCTCCCCCAGCTCCTGGGATAGGGATATAAATACGGAGCTCACTCCCCGCCCTAGATCTGCAGGGCTCCTGCCTGCTCTTCCGGCCTGTCCGGTCTGTCCGTCCATCCGTGCCTGTCCTGCAGCCCTCCGACGCCTTTCGCAACCTCCTTGCTCCTCTCGCCGCCTTCCCGTCCGTTTTCCAAGGCTCCCGTCCGTCCGTCCCGCCTCCAGCCTCCACCATGTCCATCACGGTCACCAGGAAGACCATGAGGAGCAGCTCGGCTGTGCCCGGGCGCTCCTTCAGCTCCCACTCTTACACCACCAGCCCCGGCGTGAGGATGAGCGCGGCCACGGCCTTCGGCGCCTATGGAAGCGGCGGCCGCTTCGGAGCGGGTCTGTTCCGCGCTCCGGCCGTGGGGGCTGGAGCGGGGGGCTCCATCGCGTCCGTGAGCGTCAACCAGAGCCTGTTGACCCCCCTCAACCTGGAGATCGACCCCAACATCCAGCGGGTGCGGAAGGAGGAGAAGGAGCAGATCAAGACCCTCAACAACAAATTTGCCTCCTTCATCGACAAGGTGAGGCTGGGGGCGGAGAGCTGGCATGGGGCCACCTCCTCCTCCGTGCCACCAGTCCTGGGGACACCCCCGGTCCTTGCGCAGCTCCTGGAGGGGTTTTGCCAAGCTTGGTCTTTCTTTCTGGCCCGATTCTGCGGCTGCCGTGGGCTGGGAGGCGGGCAAAGGGGAATGGGGAGGGACTCATGGGTGGACGGGTGCTTGGGGACATCCTGGACCCCCTTGGGGACATCTGAGGCCCTCAGGGACCTCCTGCCTCATTGGGGACAGTCTAAGGACTGTCCTGGTCCCATCAGGGAGCTCTTGGCCCCATTTGAGGTATTCTGACCCCCTTGGGGACCTCCTGACGCCCTTGGGGACCTTCTGCCCCATCAGAGGCATCGTGAAACCTTTGGGACTCCCTTGGAGCCCTCCTGACTCCCTTGGGGACATTGTGGTCCCTTTGGGCACATCTCCGTCCCATCAAAGACCTCCTAATGCCCTGAGGGTCCCTCCTGACCCCTTTGGACACATCCTGGTGCCATAAGGATCATCTTGGCCCCCTCGGGGACATTGAGCCCTGTCTTGGGGACACCCTGGCCCCTTGGGGCACATTTCGGCTCCCATGGGGGTGTCCTGCCCCCTTTGGTGACACCCAGGTGGCCTTGGGGACATCCCCCCCCTTTTCCCTCCCCCCAGTGCCATCCATGGGGGTGGTGGCAGCAGAGCCCACAGGCAGGGAGCTGGTGGCAGACGAGAAGCGACGGGGGACATTGGGGCCCCCCATCTCCTGCAGGGGACATCCAGGACCCACCTCTACCCCTCCTCCCCCTCCCCAGAGGAATTAATTAAAAAGGGCATCAATTAGCAGCACCCGCCCCCCCCCCACACCAAACCTGGGCTTTTCCTCCTTGGGAGGCAGCAGGTTCCTGGTGCAAACCCTGGAGAAGTGTTGGAAGGAGGGAGGAACGGATGAACGGATGGATGGACGGATGGATGGACGGATGGATGGACGGGTGGAGGGATGGATGGATGGACGGATACATGGATGGATGGATGGATGGATGGATGGACGGAAGGGTGGAGGGATGGATGGATACATGGATGGGTGGATGGATGGATGGATGGGTGGATGGATGGAGGGATGGATGGATGGATAGATGGATGGATGGATAGATGGATGGATGGATGGATGGATGGATGGACGGACGGACGGACGGAAGGGTGGAGGGATGGACGGATACATGGATGGGTGGATGGATGGATGGGTGGATGGATGGAGGGATGGATGGAGGGATGGATGGGGGGGTCCTGATCCACCTCTCGCCACCAGGTCCGGTTCCTGGAGCAGCAGAACAAGATGCTGGAGACCAAGTGGAGCCTCCTGCAGCAGCAGCAGCAGGCGCCGGCGCGGGGCAGCGCCGGGGGCCTCTTCGAGGCCTACGTGGGGACCCTGCGGCGGCAGCTGGACGCGCTGGCGCAGGACAAGCTGCGCCTGGAGGCCGAGCTGGGCAACATGCAGGGCTTGGTGGAGGAGTTCAGGAGCAAGTGAGCGGCCCCACGCGCCCCCAGGACCCGCCCCGGCCACCCGCTTTGCGAGGGGACGGCGCGTGGGGACGGTGCCACCAAGGTGTCCCCAGCCCTGCTTCTCCCTGTAGGTACGAGGAGGAGATCAACCACCGCACAGAGAAGGAGAACGAGTTTGTGCTGCTCAAGAAGGTGGATGCGACTCGAGGGGACGCCAGGGGAGGGCTTGGGGACACGGGTGGCCACAGGCTCACGGGCTCCGCGTGTCCCCCAGGACGTGGATGAAGCCTATATGAACAAGGTGGAGCTGGAGTCCAGGCTGGAGAGTCTCACGGACGAGATAAACTTCCTGCGGCAGCTTTACCAGGAGGTACGGGAATGACGGGGTGGGATGGCAGGAGCCACCCGCGTGGCGAGCGGCCCCGTGCTCAGCCGGCCGCCCCGCAGGAGCTGAGCGAGCTGCAGGCCAAGATCTCCGACACCTCCGTCGTGCTCTCCATGGACAACAGCCGCAGCCTGGACCTGGACGGCATCATCGCCGAGGTGAAGGCGCAGTACGAGGACATCGCCAACCGCAGCCGCGCCGAGGCCGAGAGCATGTACCAGATCAAGGTGAGGAGGGGAAGGAGGTCCCGGCGGCATTCCCAAGGGGACGCTCCCGGCTCCTTGTGGAGCGCCGGCTCCGTCCCGTCACCCTTGAACCCGGCCGTGCCCAGCGCTCCCTGCCCCGGGGCCCGCGGCTCGCCGCGCTCCCAGGCTGGCGCATCCCGGCTCCTCCTGATTAGACGGTGCCGTAAAAATCCCGCGGGGCCGGAGCGGCGGCGCGGGGCGGGTTGGACGCCCGCGGCGCGGGCCGGGCGCCCGCGGCTCCACGCGCTCCCTCCCTGCCGGCGCAGTACGAGGAGCTGAAGACGACGGCGGGGAAGCACGGCGACGACCTGCGCAGCACCCGCACCGAGATCAACGAGCTCAACAGGCTCATCCAGAGGATCCAGGCGGAGATCGAGGCGCTGAAGAACCAGGTCCGCCGGCTCCCCGGCGCGGGGTGGTGACGGCGGGGGCACCCCCTGTATCCCGGGGGCATCCCCTGCATCCCGGCGGCATCCCCTGCATCCTGGGGGCATCCCCTGCATCCCGGGGGCATCTCCTGCACCCCAGGGGCATCCCCTGCATCCTGGGGGCATCCCCTGCGTCCCGGGAGCATCCCCGGGCTGGTGCTGCTGGGCATCGCCTCCATATGGGGCAATCCCTGCTTTTCTGTGGGGGATGCATCCCTCTATCCCTGCAAAACTCCAGTTTTGCAGGGCCTGGGGAGTCCCCTGGTGCTGGATGGGGGGGTCCCTGGTACTGGATGGGGGGTCCCTGGTGCTGGGGTGTCCCTTGTGATGGGGGTGGCTCCCTGGTACTGGGGAGGGGTGGTCCCTAGCGCCGGGGGGGTCCCTCCACCAGTGCAAAACTTTGGAGCATTCAGGAGGGTTTTGCACCTCCATGGGGCTGCGGGGACCCCCCGGATTTGCTTTTCCTGGAGGTTTAACCCCCCCGGCGGCACTTTGCAGCGGGCCAGCCTGGAAGCGGCGATCACGGAGGCGGAGGAGCGCGGCGAGCTGGCGCTCAAGGACGCCAAGGGCAAGCTGGGCGAGCTGGAATCAGCTCTGCAGAAGGCCAAGGCCGACATGGCCCGGCAGCTTCGCGAGTACCAGGAGCTCATGAACGTCAAGCTGGCCCTGGACATCGAGATCGCGACCTACAGGAAGCTGCTGGAGGGAGAGGAGAGCAGGTGGGACCCACGGGTGCTCCATGGGGTGTCCCATAAAATTGTGGAGGGCCATGGGGCGCTGAGCGCAGGAGATGCAAGGGTGATGTCCCCCTACCCTGGTCATGTTAACTAATGTCCCCGTGGCCACCTCGTCCCCGCAGGTTGGAGACCGGCATGCAGACCCTCAGCATCCAGACCAAGAGCTACTCGGGTAAGGCTGGTGGGGACACCTGGGCTCGGGGAGGGACGCAGAGGACGACGCTCAGCGCTGTCCCCCTCGCAGGTGGCTACGGCGGCAGCCTCGGTGGCTACGGTGGCTACGGCGGCTCCTTCTCCAGCAGCAGCTTCTCAGCGCCCGCCGCGGGGCTGGAGAGCTCGGCCGTGCCCAAGGCCAGAGCCATCGTCATCAAGAAGATCGAGACGCGGGACGGCAAACTCGTGTCCGAGTGCGCGGACGTGCTGGCCAACTGAGCGCCCGCCGCTCCGTCAGCAATAAACCGCTCTGTCCACTGTGGTCCGAGATTATTTTATTTTATTTTTATATTTTATCTTATTTTATTTCATCTTATTTTATTATTTTATTTTATTTCATCTTATTTTATTTTATTTCATCTTATTTTATTATTTTATCTTATTTTATTTTATTTCATCTTATTTTATTATTTTATCTTATTTTATTATTTTATTTTATCTTATTTTTATTTTAACTTATTGTATTTTATCTTATTTTATTATTTTATTTATTATTTTAGTTTATTTTATCTTATTTTTATTTTATCTTATTTTATTATTTTATTTATTATTTTAGTTTATTTTATCTTATTTTTATTTTATCTTATTTTTATTTTATCTTATTTTTATTTTATCTTATTTTTATTTTATTTTATTTTATTTTATTTTATTTTATTTTGTTATTTTATTATTTTATTTTCTCTGGGCACAAGTCCTGGCCCCCATCCCACAGCATTTTACCTGATCCTGCACTCGTGCAAAGCCAGGATGCAAAGCTGGGAGCACGGCCCCAGCTCGGGAGGTGCCTGTTGCAAGGCGGATTGCAAGTGAATCCTGCTGAAATGGGCTTTTTCCACCCAATTCCGCCCATAAAAATAGGTATTTTTCCCTATTGTTGGCAAAGAGCTGATGGGGAAACATCCCAGTGGAGCAAAGGAGCTCACCAGGATGCAGGATAAAGCTGTGGCAAAGCCAAGGCCATTGCTGGGTGCCTGGGAAAAGCTCCCTGGTGAAAAGCTGGATGAGGGAATGCAGCAGGGAGTGAGACTTGAGGAACCAAAATTCCATGAAATACCTGGATGGGTCTGTCGGGGGGTGTTTTGGAGGTGTCAGTTCTTCTGCTTGGGAAGGAGATTTGGCTCCCGACGGTTGTTTGCTGGTGTTGATACGGAGGAGACGTTCCCATTAGCCACAAGCTCCTGTGTTTTCCCCAATCCAGCGGCTCCAACCCCCTCCACAGCTCAGCCCTGTGACTCCGGGCATTGGGATGGGCTCAGCTGCACCTGGAGCTGGGGGATAGGGACTTCTCATGCCTCTGGGTCGCCCCGGAGATTCTCTAGTGTCTAGTAGGAGGGTTGAGCACAGGGGTGGGGAGCCACTTGGGCCTTTTGAGGAGTAAAATCCCAGGTGTCTCCTGCAGCTGCTGCAGAGTCACGGGAGCGACAGGAACTACGGGAGCGATGGGAGCGACGCACCTGCAGCTTTTGTCTTGCTGCTGGGGCCGCTCGGCCGGTTTGGCGGGTGGGAGGATGGGGACAGGCGGGTGGCCCAAACGTCCTTGGGAGGCAGCGCAGTTGCAAACCCCCCTTCCCTGGGCGAGTCCAGCTGGGATGGAGCCGCATTCCCCCCGCAGGCTCCTTCCTCCGGCACAGGGACACAAATATCCCGCTCCCTGCCATGGCTGGCCCTGCTTCTCCCTGCTGGCTGGGGGCTTTTGTCCCCCTGGATCCTTCCTGGCCGGACCAGACCCTTTCTTGGTCCAACCTTCTCCCCATTAAAAACAATCTCCCATTCCATGAGGACGCACCCCAGGGAAGGGACTTTCCCCCCCTGCCCACTCCCCCCGGACCCGCAGCATTTTTGGGGGCTTTTTGGGGCACTTGGGGTGCAATGCGACCCCCCCACACTTCCCTTTCCTGCCTTGCTGGAGCCAGGATCCCCCCACTGGGTCCGTGGCCACCCAGCCCGCGGGGACTTTGCCCTTGGGTTAATGATTAGCCCCCGGCTGGGTGGCTTTTAGCTCTTCCAGTGCTCCTGGGGCCTCGGTTTAATTGCAGGGGCTGCAAATTTGCAGGTTTGGAGGCAGGGGAGTACACAGGAACGGTGGCCAGGATGGAGGGGACAAGACGCAATGGGATGGAGGGGACAAGGCGCAATGGGATGGAGGGGACAAGGCGCAATGGGATGGAGGGGACAAGGCTCACCCGGTTGTAATTCCCGGTACGGAGGTGACACCTGCCGTCTGCACCATAAAGTGCCGCCGCAATTAGCGCTTGCTGCTAATTACCGCGCTGGGGGCATCCTTGGGGAAGTGTCCCCCGCGCCGCAGCGATGACGCTCCCGCACGGGCCACCACAGGGATGGGACCCCCTAGTGCCACCGGCCTGGCCCAGGGGACCCCGAAAGGCTTCGTGAGAAGTGACAAAAGGATTTGGGAGCCTCGGTGGCCACCAGAGGCTCCCCGAGAGCCTCAGCGTCGTGGCCAGGAAAGGTCACCCCAGGGACCCCCGAGCACCCCCGGGCACCGCGGTCCTGGACGAGCCCCCGGGCCAGCCCCGGGCCCCAATTTTGGGCAGGATTTTGGGGTGCACAGAGCCCCCCTTTGTGGCCATGCTTTGTGGAGTGGCAGTGCAGTGGCGGGGCCACCAGGTCCCTCTCTTTCGGGGCGGGGGTTTGGCGGCGAGTTTCTTGGGGGGGTTTGTGGGTGTTGCGGGGCAGAGGGTGCCCCCGGTGGGGGGTTGGAGCCCCCCGAACCGCCCCGGGTCTCCCGCCGGCACCGGGACCGCAGCGACGCTGGAGGGCGGCAGAGGAGCGGGAACGGCGCCCGCCTCGGCCGGGCTCTGCCCGCCGCCGCCTTCCTCGGGCCGCGCCGTCCTCATCCTCCCGGTGCCGGAGGCTCCCGGTGCTGGAGAAACCCCCGGGGGCGCCGCGTTCCTGGCTCCCCTTTGGGAGCCACGTTGGTGGCGGCGGGGGGGAGGCAGCCAAGGTTGGGAAGGGAGGGAAGGATCCAGGGCGCCTGGGCACTGCGGGCTGCACGGGGTGAACCGACCCCGTCGGGGAAACTGAGGCCGGAGCTTCGCGGGGGGACACGCTGCTGGCTGGGGGGTCCCCAGGGCGGCGGGGGCGGGAATTGCCCCCTGGATGCGTGTGGATGGGGGGGCCCGGGATTCCTGCCCCCCCGACCCGGGGGTTTGGGCTGGAAACGGCAGCAACGGGGACAGCGAGACAAGAACCGGCGGCTGCGCCCGCTCCAAGGGGCGGACACCAATGTCCCAAATATCCCCCTTTTTCCCTTTTTTTTTTTTTCCCAGGGGGACACCAAGGGGCTCCAAGGGGCGGACACCAATGTCCCAAATATCCCCCTTTTTCCCTTTTTTTTTTTTTTTTTTTTTCCCAGGGGGACACCCCCGAAAGCCGCCCCCGCCTCCCGCCGGTGCCGGTGGCGCGGGTGGCACCGGGACAGGCCCTGGCAGCGCGGGCGCCCGCGGGCCGGGCACGGGCGGCGCTGGGAAGGAGGCAGCGCTTTGGAGCGGGCAGGGTGCGGTGCCGCCCGCGGCCAGCCCAGATAAGAGGTTTCAGCGTTACCGGCGATGGGATGGGACGGGACGGGACACAGCGGCCCCAGCGCGGTGGCATTTTGTTCCACAACCCCCCTTCGGTGCCAACGCGTTGCTCTGGGACCCGTTTGCTCCCATATTTTCCCGTTCCCACCCCAGCTGGTGGCAAATAACCCCCCCCAGGTGCCTGTTCAAGCCCCCATGCAGGCACCACCCTGCCCAGCTGTGCTAAATCCTTCCTACTTTTGCTCCTGGATGGGATAAGGGAGCAAAGTGCCGCGTTTTGGAAATGCACTCGGGGGGTTTATTGCAAACGGAGTGTCCCGGTGGGATGAGGGGCTCAGTGCCGGCATTCCACCCGCTGCCTCCGGAAAGCTACGGCCTGGAGCCGGCGGCTGTTTCTGCATCCAGGGAAATGGGGGCTCTGCCGTGGGGCTCTGTGGGGCAGGATCTGACCCCCAAGCCCAGCCCGGGCAGTGGGAGAGCAGGGGGGTGCAGGGGGGGGGCCCCGCATTGGGCCGGGCCGGGCTGACGCCTGACTCAGCTCGTTGCACGGGCGGGCTGGGAGGAGGCCGTGACTCACGGGCGCAGACGTGCCGGGGCCCCGCGCGCGGCCCACGGGCACGACGGGTCCCCGCGGCTTTGCGGGAGGGCGGGAGGGTCACTGCAAGCTGCGGGACGGGAAGGGGTCCTGCTCCCCCATTCCCAACCTGGCTTTGGGGTGGGGAGGGGGTTCTGCAGGAACCAGGACGCCTGGGCCCCTCGTGCAGCTCCTGAACATCTGGGGAGCCCTTTGCAACCCTACAGCAGCTCAGCAAGATGGGACCGGGCGCCGTGTCTTGCATGCACGAGTTCCCAGGCTTTGCACATGCAGGTGCCCCGGGTCTTGTACACGCGCGTGCCCTGGGTCTTGCACACGCGCGTGCCCAGGGACCCTGCACCCTCGGGTGCCCGGGGACCTCGCAGCGAGGCCGGGGGCCCGCGGGCTCCTCGCCCATCCGCGGCCGTCCCCGGGCGCGCTCGGCGCAAGCCCGGGCTCGCCGGCGCTTTCGCCTGCAATTAGCGGCGCGGCTGGAGCCGCCCCAAGCCGCTCGCTCCCGATTTTCGCACGCACACCCCTTGCTGTCCCCTCCGGGGCTCCCCACTGCAGCTCCCTGGCCGTGTGGGGACACTGGGGGCATTTTGGGCCTCCCCCTTCCTGGGAGCATCCACAGGGAACGGAGCGGGGTTGGATTTTGCTAAAGGGGGGAATGCGCTTTCCGCTCCGTCCTGTTTTTCTCCAATTTTCTCCCTCTGGTTGCTTCATGCAAAAGCCTCCACTGGGAAGTTCTAACCCTTGTGCTCCAGTTTGGAGGACAACGACAGCTCAGACGATGCAAGGAGGACACCCAAGCCCTGCTCCTCCACCCAAGGAACCCCCAAACTTTTGTCTTTTTCAGCTCCTGAGCCAAAAACTGGTATAAAAAAACCCTCTTTCCTCAGTGCCAGGCATGTTTTCTGGTGATGCACCTCACTTTTCACTCGGTATTTTTGGAGTTGCAGGAAGCAGCTGGACTTGGATTTAGCGTATCCCCTTCGGCTTTACAATTACCCCCTCTTTATTTTCTCCTCCCTCCCTTTCTCCTCCTGGTTGCTTAGTTTTCCCCCAAGGATGTGATTTCTGACCAGTCCCGTTCACACAGGGTTGGATTCAGGCCTCAATGAGGCTGTGGGTTCCATCACATTCCTGCAAGGAGCCACCAGCCCGGCCGCATCCTGCAGCAGATGCTCCCTTTCCTTGTGCGGAAGCGGTGATTTGTCCCGGATCACTTAGCGCGATCACCGGGGACTCATCCAAAACTTATATATATGTGTATATATGCATATAAAAGCATTTAAATATGTGTATATATGTATATAACAATAATTAATTTGGGGGGAACAGGGCCTCATTCCCATTTCTGTTCCAGCAAGAGGGACCACGAGAGGCGGCGCTTCCTGGGAAATGGCATTTTCCTGGGGTAGGAAAGGTCCTTCCTGCCCATCACCCAGTGCCCTCCTTACACATTCCGTGATATCCCTGTGCGGCGCCGGCTTATCCTCCGTGCCCGACGGCAAGAGCGTAATTCCCATTAATGGGCAGGGGACAGCGGCGAGCAACGTATTAATGGCACCGTAATCATCGGAATCGCTATCATTATTCTTATTGCTTACGGAGGGCCACCGATTCCCAGGAGAAGGTGTTGCCTGTAAGCTATGGGTTAGCAAAATCATTTATTGCATTGAGAGAAGCCCTGGGCTCTTTGCTCCGTGCCGAGATTGCAGCTCTGCCGGGACTAGGTGTGCCGGCCGCCTCCTGCACCAGGCGCCTTTGATCTCCCTTGGGATCCACCTTGTTATTCCTGCTCTCCGGTTCCCAGCTCGCCTCCCAGCCCTGCAATTTGCCCGCGGAGTTAATGCGAGTTTGGGCTTCTGCTGTGCCTTTTGGGAGGAAAAGCGCTAAATTTTGGGCTCTTCAGCTTTGCCGTGTGTGTCCAGTAAAAACCTTGCTGCTTCCAGCATCCCCAGGCTGGAGGGTCCTACTAGGAGCTGCCACTCACTCCTGGAAAATCCCAACGTTTAGGTTGTTTTGGCTGTGTGTTTCTCTGTGTTAACATAGCTGGAAGTCTTTCCAATTCAACTTTAGTCCTAATTTATCTAAGTTTATGGTGCTTCCACGCATATCCCAATGCCTGGAATGCTGGGGGGTGGGTGTTCTTCTCCTAACGGAGATGCCTACGTAGGGGCTGAGGACATTAAAATTGGGCAAATGCAGCTTTGCGTGAGAGCAGAGCGGCTTCCACCTCTGGGCTGCATTTGGGATGCAAAGAAGTTGCTTCGAGTGGGTTATTTATATCTCTGCATGGGAAGAGCCTCTTTTCCCTTTGGCCTGGAGAGAGCTCGGAGAGCACCCGGAGTCTTGGCTTTTAGGAGCCTCCCGGTGGCTCCTGCCTTTGGAAACCGCTGCCTTGCTTTTATCCCACGTTTTCCCATCCCACCTCCCATCCCGGGACCCCGCGAAGGGGCAGGATGAGTCCTGGGCACAGCAGGGCACCGGGTTCTTGCCGAGTGCCAGGATCGGGTTGGCAACCGTCACCCAGAGCGGTGAATAAGTGCGGTTGTGCTCGGAATTAGGAGCGGAGCCACCCTGGGAACTCCCGGCAGCTGCTTGCTCTCCCTGTCCCGGCGTTGGCCAACTGGGCTCAAACAGGTTCTTTTGGTTTCTTAGCAGATCTGGTTGCATAACCCTGGGAAGAGGCGGCCGCTGCCTCCTCCGAGGTCTCCTTGGACCCTGGGAGATGGAAAACTGCGATGGGAAAGGATTTCTCAGTGGAAACAGGAGAGTTTGCCTGGATGAGACTCATAAAAGTTTTATTTTTTTGACGGAGAGCAACAGGAATTTGGCTTTTCCCTTCACCTTTGGCTGGGAAGCTTGCAGAAGCTGCAGGAGGAAGAGCCCTCCCTTTCCAGATTCCTGGGATTCCTCGGCAAGAGGGATTGAAGCCTCTATCAGGACCTGGATTTGCATGTGAACAAAAAAGTCGGCAGCGGGTAAACTCAGAGCTGAAACTCCCCCAAACCTCTCCCACAAGCACCTGCAATAAAAGGGACAATAAAAGTGTCTCCAATAAAAGGGATAATTATGGAGTGCGGCACTGGGCCGATTTATTGCCATGGCTGCAGCTTGTGGTTTGGGGGGAAGTCATCGTATTTTTGTTGTTGTCTTTAATGGCAGGATAAATGGGGATCCTGGCTTTGGAGGCACCTCCAGACACCTCTGCTAATTAAAATATAAATTAAAAGCAGTTAAGCAATTAAGCTCTTTTTTTTTCTTTAAGCAATGAGTTTGCCAAGGGGTAAGTGCGGGAGCCAGGGTGGCAGGAGGAAGGAAAGTGCGGAAGAAAAATGGAGAAACCTGAAAATCCAGCGCTGGGTATGAAAACCCTCTATTTCACCCCAATTCGACATGGGTATTTCAACCACGTCTCATGTAGAAATCGACATGAGAAACATTCTCAGGTAGAAATCAGCTCCCTTTCTGCTCCCGTGACCACAGCACTTTCCTCCATGGATTAAATAAAGGTCCTGCTGGAAGCAGATCCTGCTTCATGGATGGGAGCTGTGAGGAAGAAGGAATCTGTCTCCACGAGTGTCTCCTTCCCTTGTGTCTTCTTTTAATGTCCCCAATATTTCCATTTTAGCATTTTCTCCATGATAGACACAATTTTATAGCCTGTCCCACCACCCATGCTCTTTCAGCTCCCTCCCTTGGTTGTGAAACACATTTGGCCAAACCAAATCAAACCTTCTCCGAGCAGAAGGTTGAACTCGGGTGCATCCGAGGGTGTGACTGGGAAGCCACTTTTTTTATATATATATTTTTTTGGAATTCAGCGAAACGAGCACCTGCCACAAAACCCAAAATGAGTGATGTGCCTAAAAGAAGGGTCTCCCTTGGGGGTGAAATGTGTCAGGGAGTTTGCATTGCTTTGTCATGGCCCAAAGAGCCTTGAAAAGCATCTGATGAGTTGACAGTTTTTAGTAAAGGAAACCTGATTCGAAGATGAGTTTCCAATACCAACAATAACTCTGTTTATTTAGCTCTCCAGGGAGTGTTTGGAGGCAGGTCATCGCGGTGGTGGAGGAAAGAGGGGAGGGCACGGTGCCAAGCACACCTAAAACAATGAATAGAATAAAAAATGACATTTTTTCTCCACTCCCCTATCACCCAGCCAACTCCCTGAGCGCATAAAAAGGAGAATTTGGGCATTGCTCTTACAGGACTTACCCTCTCCTGCCTCTGGACTCGAAGCGGCTAAGCTCTCCGTGGCTTTCCCATTGGAGATCCATCATGTCTCGCCAGTCGTGCGCACTCGGAAAGGGCTTCAGCTCCAGCTCTGCTTGCTTTGGAGGGGGCAGCAAAGTCACCTTCAGCTCCGTGGCCCGTGGAGGAGGCAGGGGACCCGGGAACGCCGGTGGCTTCGGGAGCAGGAGCCTCTATAGCTTGGGAGGGAGCAAATGCACCTCCCTGGGTGGGTTTGGTGGGGTTGCTAGAGGCTTTGGGGCTGGTGGCCAAGGAGGCTTTGGCTTCGCTTATGGTGCTGGGGGAAGATTTGGTGGTGGAGCAGGAGGTGGCTTTGGTGGAGGCCTCGGTGGTGGCTTTGGTGGAGGCCTCGGTGGTGGCTTTGGTTCTGGTGTTGGGTTCGATGGGAGAGGTTTTCCTGTGTGCCCCCCGGGTGGCATCAAGGAAGTGAGCATTAATCCGAGCCTGCTGGTCCCCCTGAACCTGGAGATCGACCCCGAGATCCAGAAGGTGCGAACGCAGGAGCGGGAGGAGATGAAGACCCTCAACAACAAATTTGCCTCCTTCATTGACAAGGTGAGAAAGGGGGTGGCTTTTTCTGCAATTTGGGGAGATTTTGAGCTCATTGTGTTTAACTGCAATTGCTGTGATGACTTTCAAGGTCAAGGTCTGGTGTTGCACAGACAGCCCCAAGAATGCAGGGAGGAGGCAGGTGGTAGCTGGAGAAATGACTTTCCCAAGGCTATAGAGAGAATCAGGAATAGGATCCCTGGCTCTTAAAACCATGATGCTTGTGCTAAACCATGGGACTGGGCATCAACATGCAGGACATCTCCAGAGGGACCCTGTTGCTTGGGTCCATCTGAGCAGCATGGAGAAAAATGGCAACAGGCAGATGCTCCTGGAGAAGTCCGACTCTTTCCCTCTCATCATCCAGGTCCGATTCCTAGAGCAGCAGAACAAAGTCCTGGAGACCAAGTGGAAGCTCCTGCAGGAGCAAGGCCACGGCACAGGCCCCAACAGCAGGAGCCTCGAGCAGGTTTTTGAAGCCTACATCAACCAGCTGCGGAAGCAGCTGGACGGGCTCTCCAGCGAGAAGCACCAGCTGGAAGCAGAGCTGAAGAACTTCCAGGATCTGGTGGAGGATTTCAAGAGCAAGTAGGTTGTTTTCCATGTGGTCGAATGTACTGACAGCCTCATGGGAATTCTCTCCCAATTTAGGCTTAAATTCTGCCCTGAGTTAATTTATAGCACTGTCTCAGCTCTGTCTGATTTCTTAGGAAGTCTGATTATATTTCCCCCGCTGCATATATTTTTATATGTTGTTTTCCCAGCTGTATCAAGCTGTACATGGAGCTGGACAAAACTTGAAACTTTTATGGGTGGCCTTCCGTCCTCACATAGAAAAGGGTGAAAAATAGAAACGAAACTTGCTTTGAACAGTCACAGAATTCAAAGACTCAGAAGAATTCTCAATGTTCCTCTTGCATTGAGGATTAGACAATATAAAAGACAAGTTTTGGTGAAGTTTTCATCAGTTGTCAATTTTGACGGTTGACAATGATTCTTTTGAGATTTTTCTGAGTCTCTATTATTTGTTGTCTGAGTTATGCTTGTCACTAAAGCAGGATTATCTACTCTTTGCCTTACCCACTTAATCTACTCTTTGCCTTACCCACTTAATCTGTTACGATTTAATGAACTAATTAACTCAGATCAGTTGTTAAATCCTAGTATAACTTCCTCCTGGATCATTTCAAGATTAGAGCTTTCTTTTGAAAGCAGAAATGAAAGAAAAGCAATGCTTTTCCTTGTGCTACTGGAATAATTTGTTCAGCCAGAAAAGCAAGAAGGGAGCCTAGAGAATTCTTTCCACTGAAAAAGATACGGAAAGTAATTTGATAGGCAGAAATTGCAGGAAAGCAGATCCAGGGTTCTTCAGGACCAGCGGTTCTTTGCTTTACTGAGCCTGCAGATGGGAGAATTGACTTTGTTTTGGGGATCATCTTTACCACTTCACACTTTGCAGCAAAAAAATGCCAAATTTGAATAGTCTGAGATATTTAGGATGGGCTGTGCTGGGGCCTGAAGGTCCCTTGGGCCAGTGAAAGCAGCTGGAGTGGCCAGAGCAACCAGGACTATGTTGAAAGATCTCAAGGCTTGCAAATTGTCTTCCAAAAGGTATTTGAGATAGCAGGAGCCAGTGGAAAGGTAAAGTGCTGAGGCTTGTCCATAAATCTTGCTCACAGCAGGTCTATTTTTGCCACATTCATTAGTCTGAGGCCAATGGTGTCTTAGCTGCCAGCAGTGGCTGCAAGAGCCAAAGTAAGCAAAGAGATTCCATCTTCCTCATTGTAATCAACAGGTACGAGGAGGAAATAAACAGACGGACAGCGGCAGAGAACGATTTTGTGCTCCTAAAAAAGGTAAAGTGCTCGGCTGGGTAAACATAAATGAGGAACACAAAGCCCTTGGAACTGTGTGGGCAGATTTTAATTAAACCTGTCCCTAATTAGAGCGAGCAGAGCATGAAGACAGAGCTGATGTCAGGATAACTTCATGATGGAGCAGAGGACAAGGAAAATGTTAGGTCCTAGTATTCCTGCTGCCAGGAGGGAAATAACCAAATGTGTAAATGAGGTCTTCATCTGCATGCTCAAGACACTGATGTGTTTAATTCCCCCCACAAAGGCCCATCATTGCTCAGGGAATGCCTTGCTTCATTGCTTGTATTCCTGTTGAAATTGCTTGCAAGCACCAGGCATAAACCAGGACCGGTGGAGGGAAGTACTGGGTCCACCATTCAGTATGGGATAACAATAACGTGTTGGGTGGAAAGACTCACTTCCAATTTCTGCTGCAGGATGTCGATGGGGTCTATATGAACAAGATCGAGCTTCAGGCAAATCTGGACAGTCTGGCGGATGAGATTAACTTCTTGAAGTGTCTTTATGAAATGGTGAGTGGTCCAGTTGTTCTCCTGATCTCAAAGGGCTTCTCTAATTGAGTCCTCTCCACGCTTTGCCCCATGAATGCTCCTATTTCTTGCCTTTTTTGCATGCCTGGACAATTCTTTTTTTTGTCCAAAGAGCAGTCAAATATTGGTGTGCCTGTCCCCATGTTGATACTGCTGGGCAATGAGCACCAGGCTTCTTCTAGATGTCTCATGAATTCAACTATAATTGCTAGTCACTTGAAAACATATAGGTCTGGGGACAGGGGTAGATCCTAGAAAGGGAAGGGGATAGATAAGAATGGAGTATAATACTCTAAGGAAAGACTTTAAAGCTGCTGTCACCTGCAGGAACTGGCCCAGATCCAGCAGCAAGTCTCTGACACTTCGGTGGTTCTGTCCATGGACAATAATCGACAACTGGACCTTGACAGCATCATTGCAGAGGTCAAAGCACAGTATGAGGAGATTGCCAACAGGAGTCGCTTAGAGGCTGAGTCTTGGTACCAATGCAAGGTAAGCGATCTACAAGTCGCTCATGGTCATGGAGGGCTGAGGTGCTAGACTCGGAGAACAAATACGGGACCATTTAACACTGATTCGGGGAGTGTAGAGGAGAAATGGGGCTTTCTCTGGTTCCTTGAACAAACTGCAAAGAGGACGAATGGAGGAGATCTTCATGCTCTGTAAATCCCAGGCTGCAGTGGGCTTCTCAAGGAGTTGGTTCTAAACTCAAGGCCATGCCGAGGATTTAGCTGGGCTTGTGCACCCTATCCTGGGAAATGGAATATTGCTAATACTGGTGCTTGGCTGCAGCTAGTGTGGGTGCGTTTACCCTGGCTGCTGCATGGGGAGCTGCTGTGGGGAACAACCCGTGTTGGACATCAAGTGCTCCTCTTGTTTCTGCCCATCAGTACGAAGAGTTGCAGGCTACCGCAGGAAAACACGGAGACAGCCTCAGGGACACCAAGACTGAGATCGCTGAGCTCAACCGCATGATCCAGAGGATACGGGCTGAGATTGAGAATGTCAAGAAACAGGTAGGGGCTGCATTTTCTTAGAAATGGGTGTGAACAGGTAAATCTCTTCAGGACTTCCCTACCAGCAAATGTTCTAGTAACAGAGTAAACAGAAAAGAACTACCTGTATCTGGGAGTAGCTGACCCCAGCTGATTTACACATAAAAATATGAAGGGCATTGCATGTTCAGGCATTTTCTCAATATCTATGGTTGTCCTTCACCAATTCATAAGACCCATGTATTGCTCTTCAGTGTGAAGCACTGCAGGCATCTATTGCGGATGCCGAAGAACGTGGAGAGGTGGCCCTCAAGGACGCCAAGGCAAAGCTGGCTGAGCTGGAATCAGCTCTGCAGAAGGCCAAGGCAGACCTGGCCCGGCAGCTCCGCGAGTACCAGGAGCTCATGAACGTCAAGCTGTCCCTGGACATCGAGATCGCGACCTACAGGAAGCTGCTGGAGGGAGAGGAGTGCAGGTCAGTGAGATATCCTGCTAAATCAATGGGAAGGATGCAACACACCCCCTTGTTAAAATAATGTTAATGGCATGGCCATTAACGGATCATAGTCCATGGCCTAAGGTCCTACAGCTGCTGCTCACACCCAAGGTCTCCTAGACCAAGCCTGGCTGCATGCAGAAAGCTCTGGTTGAAGATGACGGTCTGTCTTTTCCTTGCAGGATGTCTGGGGAGTGCCAGAGCGCCGTGAGCATCTGTAAGTAGCATTCCTCGCTCCGGAAGGAGCACAGCGGGCTGCGGGGTTGCATTCCGGGATGGCTCTGGACATAATTGCATCTCTTCTGTTTTCTCCACAGCGGTGGTGGGAGGCAGCAGCAGTGCTGTAGGAGGTGGCCTCAGCGGCGGGCTCTGCCTTGGAGGTGGAAGAGGAGGCGGAATTGGCTTTGGAAGTGGCAGAAGCAGTGGTGGCTTCTGCTCCAGCGGTGGGTACGGCTTGGGAGGAGCAGGGGGCTTTGGCTCGGGCGCAGGAGTCTGCTCTGTGGTTGGAGGCTCTGGTTCTGGAGCGGGATCCGGCACCATCCTGAAAACCACCACCTCCGTGTCGACGAGCTCCGTGAGCCGGAGGGCCTAGGAAAGGGAGCTATCTCATCCCGCTGCTCCCAAAGGAGAACGGAGTCATCTGGCATTTTGACCGTTTCCACCCACCCACCGCCAAGGTGACGACCATCTACTTTGGTTGAAACCAACCACTCCATGATCCTTTAGCAACTACACAGAAAAATAAAATAAGGCAACTTGCTAGTGACTGAGCTTCTCCACAGTGTTTGGGGCTTGATTCGCCCCCTTCCGCATCTGCTTCCCACTTCTCCTGCTCTCCCAGAGGCTCTGCGGAAAGCAGGATCTACCAGAGCACCAAAAGGCCCCAACCAGCCCCGGAATATTGGTATTAAGCACGGTGGGCCAAATGAGGGACATTCCAACCATGGCAGCTAGACAGGACTGGTCCACATGCTGCTACCAAGAAGACTTCAGAAGACTCTTGCTCTATAAAGCCTACACAGCGGCCTGACTTTAAAACATTTGTGCTGGATCCAGATATGGTGCAATTGCGATTGGCTACACATCAGCCAAAGCTCTGACTCCAAAACAAGAATTTCCTAATGCTGACTCGTCCCTTACCCCACCGCAGTTTTGTCTAAACAAGATGCTGGTAGTTTCTCTACTTTCCTTTAGAAGCAACTGTTAAGATGTTCATTTTGTGCTGGTTTTGCTTTCTCATTGCGATCATGGGAACACTTGTGCTTGTTTGCTTAAGCTTTTCTCCTTTGGCAGAAGGCATATCCTATTAAACACTACAGGCAGTGAGCTGGTGTGTTTTTCCTTTCTGACTGAAGAGTTTCATGTTGTAACAAGACTCGGCTTTTGCTGAGATCTGAAAGTCTTCCCTGACTTTCCCGTGCCCTTTGAAGTTTGCGTTTGAAGGAACCAGAGCTAATTTGTAGCCTGTTTTCCTGCAGCGTTTGTCAAGTTCTACCCCTCTCCCGCCCCCTGACTCTCCAACACCTGGTGTAGTTTGGCACTTTGGCAGAAAGAGTGGAGGTCCTGGGAGCTGAAGTGGTTGGGCGGACAAAATTGCTGGGTTAGGCTCACTCTCTCTTGCGGTTTGATTGGGTTAAGCCTGCAGAACGCAGGGTTTTCTTGAATTACCTCCCTGAGAGTCGTTTCATTTCTGGAGGGGTGGCAGGAGAGGATGATGCAGCTCTGAGTCAAGCTTAAAAGCTTTATTGTTCTTGCCTTCCTCCTCGTTGGGCCCTTTAGGGATCTTAGACTCTTCCCCTTTCTTCTCCAAAACTCTTTGCTTACTTGGGCTGCTCACAAGCTCCTCAGCCACCACCTCAACACTGGGAGCAGTTCCCAGCCACCACCCGTGATTCCCCGTCTTCTAGAATGATCTTCCCCAAATTTGTGTCCCAACGGCAGAGCGAGGTTGTTACCCCAAAGCTGGTGCTGTCACGAGGAGGAAAGTCCACGGTACAGAATGTTTTTGGTGCATCCTATGGGAGATGGTGTCAAGAGGAAAAGGTGGTTCCCAAACCTCCAGCTAAATCAGAACAATCTCTGTGCATGGATTCTTGAAGGATGCTGGGGTCCAGGCAGGAAAAGGGATTTCTCCCAAGACCTGCAGAGAGAGCAGATTTTCTGCTATTTTGCTATTTCTGTCTTGTTTTGGCTATGTTCTGGCTCTGATGGGCAGGAAACATCACACTGCATCTGGTTTCAACCAACCCCAGGGATCTCCCAGCCCTCTGCAAGGCCCTGTCATTACTTTAGAATATTTCTATGTAAGTTTAGAATATTCCTGGGGACCTGTAAATTTAAAGTATTGAAAACCACTGGTGTGATTGCACTGCTTTCACAGAAGAAAGCAGTCATGTCCCTGGTCAACTGCAGGCTTGCTCCATGATCTGGATGAGTCATTTCATTTATGCCATGCTGGGTTGCCCATTCCTAAATGTTCAAGCAATGCATCTGCTAGTGATTGTGGAATGCCTCAACTTTGCCAATGAAGGCATGTAACTACTTGGATGGGGACATTGTCTGGGCAATGGTAAATACTCTAGTAGGTTGTAAAGTGACCTGAGATGGTGTTGAATGAGCAGACAATGACTTCCCTTTGAGTTAACCAAACCTCTGTGTAAACTTGCCTCCAGCGGATGACTGGCATAAGGGCAGCTCCAAGAAGAAACAGAAGCCTTTCCAGATGCTTACAAATACATTAGTCAAAAAAGACAACAAAAAGCCCTTTATTCTGTTTGTATGATTGTTACAGCAATTAGGTGAAAAATCTTCTGAACTGGGCTGAGATATGACATTTCAGCCTCTGTTGGAGGAGCGACACATTTTATTTGACCTAAAATAAATTTGGGTTGACTTTCCCAATCTTCCCTTCCATTTTAAGTGTCCCTAGCCTAAAGCACACTTACACAGGGAGAATTCTTAGAAAATATGAAGACATCCAGAAATTCAATGCATGTGAACTGACGGTGGTTTTGCTCCTGAAGGGTTGAGTAGCTTTTCCTGTATTCCTGCCCGCGTGTTTTCCCTTGTTCGACTTAGGGTACAATGATGTTGATTGAGCTCATTGGTGTCTAAGCTGTCGATTGCACTTGAACGGGATGATGATGTTGACATTCAAATCCCTGCTTGATTTCCTAAGCTTGGCTAGAGACCTGGCGGTGACTCAATGAGCCTGTTATCTAAACATGAGCACTTGGGACCTGGGCATTGTGCTGACTTAACGAATCTCCGCCTGTCAAGCGCGGCTGGGAATGTGAAACTTTATGATGGTGTCGTACTGCCTACAGACCAAAAAACGTAACCGCGTATTTGGTAATCCGAAGGGAGGCAAGGGAAGAAATAAGTCACTTGTTAAATGTGTGTGCGTCTGTGCATGCGCATATATATATATAATTACATCCCTAATAGCTGCAAACTCAGAGCACCCTCCTGAACCTTGCGGTATGGCAGGGAATGATGGAATGCATTTGAGTGATTAATCCAAAGTTGCCAGGTCTTGCTTGCTCTTCACCTCCCCTTTAGATGGAAAGGACTCCCCTTTCCTGTTGTAGAGGTGGCCGTTGTGTTTTGGCCCGGAGAGATGCTCGAATGTTCATCCTTTTTTTGGGATAATGTTTGCCGTGTTCCTTGAGGTAATATTTCAAAACCACCCAAGCAAGTTAGGAGTTTGTCCCAACTGAATCATGCAAGAGACAAAGTCTTGATGAAGCCCAACAAGCCATATGGGACTTCCTCAGGGCACAGGTTTAATGTGCATTTAAATTACGCTCTGCAGTTACCAAAACCCCAGTTCTCTCCACCTCTTTTGTCTCACAGTGACTGTGTTATCATTGCATATAAATTTTTAGTTGGATTTATTTCATGAGCTGCTTCCTGACATGTTCCCAAAGACCATGATGGTGCAGGGGTGGATGAGCAGCCCATGGAGGGACACCAAGGTTCTCCAGTGGCATCTGGAATGGGTGTCTGGGCTATATTTTTAGGGGATTTTAGATATCTGAGGATGCTAAGAGTTGCTAACATGGATTTTCAAGATGCACTTAATTGCCACTGTCCTGGGGCAACTTTTGAAAAGCCTGTTAGGCAGCTAGCAGAACAGTTAGATGCCTAAATTACCAGAGAGTCTGGGGGGACTTCAAAACATTTGCCAATAAAAGTGCAAAAATAAAAAAAAATAACAAAAGCAATGTTATTTGTTAACCAGACTTCTACAAAATAAATGAGAAATGCATGATGTTTCATAGTGTTATCATTGCAAGTCTATATCATAAGCTAATTCTTTGTCATTTGAGCATCAAAACTAGAGTATTTTAATAAGCTTAAAAAGCTTTATATATCTCTATTCTCAAAGGGGACTCAAGACAAATCACAAGTGTATCTGTCTGCCAATAATACACTCGGTATATTGGTATATCAATACCAATAGCCCGAAAATGTGCTTTCCCTTGTGTGGACATTATTGTGCATGTTGTTCTCGATGTTTTAATATCCTTTTATAAACAAGCTTAGCTCTCCAGCATCCTCTGCTTAACTAATTGCATTTAAATTGTTGCAATATTTATTATGTGGTCAGCATGATTTTTCCTCCCTCCTCTTCCTTGCCTTTTCTTGGAGCTGTCTGTCTGTCCCTGCTTCCAAGGGCAGCTGCTGGGTGCCTTGTGTGTGCTCTGGCTCTTCTCATGCTCAGTTATTTCTTGAAACCTACAGAAAATCCCAAAGGAATTTGCCATCTGTCACATTAATGACATTTTTCTCCTGATGAAGAGACCATCTTGACTCCAAGATTCACTTTCAGAAAGATTTCAATTCAACAACAAAAGAAATTCCAAGCACCAACCATTGCCACAGGAACGTCGCACTGGTGAAGTTTTATTTATCAAAAAGATGCAGCTCCTCATCAAAATGCAATTTGCTGAGCCCCGGCTCTAGATTGAGAAACTGCTTCTCAAAGCCAAAGGCAATTTTCCACGTAAAAAAGAAGACTTAGGGTGTAACATAGGTGTGTTTTGGGAATTGTGAAAGCCGTGCTACAATTTGGCATGAGCGGCAGTGCTTGCCTGCCATGGGGCTTTGGACTGAAAGATGAAAATAAAGATAAACATAAGCAGGGAAACCAACTGCAATAAATGAAAGGTTAAAAAAAGACCAGCATATCATAGAGAGACTGTTAATATGCCGCAGAAGTATAAGACTACCATTTGGTAGACACTGTTGGATCATTTTAAAATTCTCCCCTGCATTATAGGGTGTGTTTCTGGGTAGGGTCAATGTTTGGCAAATTGAAGATGAAAATCTGTAAACCACGCCAAGCTGATGAAGACAATAACTGTCTCCTCCTTCACGCCCATGCACACCCAGCCCACCTCCAGAAACAGATAAAAGGGAGCATTGACTGCCCTCGAGTCAGAGGGACTCACTTTCCTTCTCTCTGTACTCATCTGCTGTAGCACAACTGCGTTGATCTTCTCTTTTCATTTTTTTTTGGCTTTACTTAGAAGAAACAGTCATGTCTCGCCAATCTGTCTGTAGAAGCTTTGGAGGTGGTAGTAGAAGGGGCTACAGCTCTTGCTCGGCCATTGGTGGTGGCTTTGGAGGAGGTGGCAACAGAAGCAGGACCAGCTACAGCTCCTACTCCGTGTCCAGGGGATTTGGAGGTGGCGGACGTTGTGGAGGGTTTAGCAGCAGGAGCCTCCATAACATAGGCAGCAGCGGAAGGATTGCCATGGGTGGATGTTATGGTGGTGGAGGCTATGGAGGCAGAATCGGCTACGGTGGTGGCTTTGGAGGAATGAGTGGCTTTGGTGGAGGACTGGGTGGTTATGGTGGAGGAATGGGTGGTGGAGGAGGAATGGGTGGCTTTGGTGGAGGAATGGGAGGCTTTGGTGGACCAGGAATGGGTGGTGGAGGAGTAGGAGGCTTTGGTGGACCAGGCTTTGGTGGCCCTGGCTTTGGTGGCCCTGGTAGAGGTGGCCCTGGAATCCAGCCAGTGCAGGTTGACACCAGCCTCCTCCAGCCAGTCCATGTTGAGATTGACCCCCAGATCCAGCAAGTGAAAAACCAGGAGAAGGAGCAGATCAAGACTCTTAACAATCAGTTTGCCTCCTTCATTGATAAGGTGAGAGGATGGGATTAATATGTCTAATTAAGTGTCAAAACTTTGAGGAACTTTCATGTGCTGCAGAAATATTGGCCTTTCCAGCTAAATGTCGGTAGGATGGGAAGCTTGGGAATATTTCTTTTTATTTAGTACTGCCAGGGAAAAGATGGGAATCACTCTTCCATAGGAGATCAAAGCTATATCTTCAGGGCTTTATTCTAGACTGTTGAACTAGACTCAATAGATTATTCTTGCAAGCAGGTTAAACACCTCCGGGTACCTATGAGTTTCATGGGCAAACTTGTACTTCTGTACCGATCGCTTCTCAAAAGCTTTCCTCCTTTAGGTTAGGTTTATGTTAGGTTTTCACTAATGCATTTTTTTTCTATTTATTTAGTTATTTGGAGTAGAAATCTAAGATGTTTACACTGCCTGCTTTGGAAATGTGTTTGGAATTGGTGCTACATTTAAAAGCTCCTTTGACTTGTATATATCTTAGAAACTGCTTCCGTTTACTGATCTTGCAATTTACTCATCAGTAGAAAATCTTATTAGAATGTTACCTGGCTCTCACACCATCATGCAAAAGAGAACCAGCACCCTTTTAATGTGATGAAACGGGTGCCTTGGCTGTTCTGCATGTCGTGGTGAACACTCCAATGTGTTGGGTTTCAGGTTCGCTTCCTGGAGCAACAGAACAAGGTCCTCTCCACCAAGTGGGAGCTCCTGCAGCAGCAAGGGCCTTCTGGGCCAAAGAAGAACCTCGATGTCATCTTTGAGAATTACATCCAGAACTTGAGAAGGCAGCTGGATTCAATCTTGGCACAGAGGGGACAACTGGAATCAGAACTGCAGAACATGCAGCAATATGTTGAGGATTTCAAAAACAAGTAAGTGCAGAGTAACACAGAAAACAACTCAAGCAGCATCCGTTATCTCCCAGGCCATTTTTCTTCACACACATACTTTTTATAACAATTCTAGACATCACTCAGTTCAAATATTTTTTCTTCATCTCGGTTTAGCGGCCTTAGGTTGGAAAGTTCAGGAAACTCAGTTTGTACCCTTTTTCTCCCCAGGTATGAGGAAGAGATCAACAGGCGCACAAGTGCAGAGAATGAGTTTGTGGTGCTCAAGAAGGTGAGTCACACATGATGCATAATTAGCACTTGAATATAGCCTTTACCTGTGCTTCCAGGGGATTCCCTGTTAAAGGAAGGTCCAAGCTCAGTAGCTGGCAAGCTGCTACTGGGCTGCTTTTTCTTTGTGCAGTGAATGGTGCTGTTACCCTCAGCAAAATACACAGTTTCTGCTGTCCCGAGTAGTTTCCCAAAAGAGATGAAACTATTCTCTAATCATTCCTTTAGGATGTGGACTCTGCCTACATGACTAAAGTAGAGTTGGAAACAAGGGTGGGAGCTCTGACCGATGAAATGAATTTCCTGAGGAGCATCTACGAGGCGGTAAGGAGCTTCTCCTTCCCTTAGGTAGCTGAGATTCTGATGATGTATTTTTGTTTATCTGAGGCTCATTTGGGTCCTTGGTGGGTTTGCTCGGGGAGCAGCGCAGTGGCTTTCGTTGCTAATTTGTGTCTGCTCTGATTTTGGTGCTTTGCAGGAACTGTCTCAGATGCAGACGATCAGCCGGGACTTGTCCGTGGTGGTGTCTATGGACAACAACCGCCACCTGGATCTGGACAGCATCATCGAGGAGGTCCGGCGCCAGTATGAACAGATTGCTCAGAGCAGCAGGGCTGAGGCTGAGGCTTGGTACCAGAGCCAGGTGAGTCCCAAAGCAGTTGAGGGAGCCTGGCTCATGGCCAGAGTTTCAGATGGTTTAGGACAAAATGGGAGACCCCAGAGGGAATCCCCTTAGGTGATGAGTGAGTCCTACAGACATTCATGCAAGGATGTCTCAAAAGAAAGCGTGTTTTTGAGGGGCCTGGCTGACTTTTCAAGGACTCCAGGATCTTGCTTTGTGCAAGGTACACTCCTCAGTAAAAATGGCTGAAGGAACAGGCCTAACAAGAAAATGGCAGGACAAAATAGGTCTTCTGAAGCCAGTGAATGCACATTAGTATGATTAAGATCTATCTCAGAGTTCAAAAACATAACAGGAAAGGAATATTGAGTCTCAGAACCACTTTTAACATTGAGCTGGCCATCAACACCATGCTGTCATAAGTGCTGAGGGTACACGTGAGCTGTGAAACTGTTGACAGATCTTGTCTAGGCCCCAGGAATGTTCCATTAAGGTGTGCTTTGTCTTGGTGCCATCAGTACGAACAGCTGCAGAGCACTGCTGGAAGGCATGGGGACAGCCTGCGCAATACCAAGATAGAGATCCAAGAGCTCACCAGGAACATCCAGAGACTGCGGGCCGAAATTGAGAGCGTGAAGAAGCAGGTAGGAGCTTGTTGGTGCCTTGATGCTTATCCACATGAGGCTGGTCAGAAATGATGATGTATGGGGCACAAATGTCTTCTTCAACTCTCTGCTGTTCACTCCAAAAGATATTGTTGCCTTCACTTGGGGATTTGATAGCTGATCTCAGCTGACAAAATGAGAAACTGAGAATCTGCCTTTCTTTTTTCCCAGAACCAGCAGCTGCAGGCAGCTATTGCTGAGGCAGAGGAGCGGGGTGAGATGGCCATCAAGGATGCCAGGATTAAGCTGGAAGAGCTGGAAAGTGCCCTGCAGAAAGACAAGGAGGAGCTGGCTCGCTTGGTGAAGGAATACCAAGAGCTGCTGAACGTCAAGATCGCGCTGGATGTTGAGATTGCCATGTACAGGAAACTGCTGGAGGGAGAGGAGAACAGGTGGGCACTTGACCTTTGACTATCTGCACTGGACTCCTTGAGTAGTGCAGTTCTTTTCTAGTTTCGGCGTGACTATTCTGATCAAAATGGGTAAAATAGCTATGTGTCCTTTGGATTCAGTTTGATGGAGGCCAGAATTAACAATGGACATATTGTCCAAGTTCAATTTTGTTATGTGCTGATTATTTGAACCTTATCTCTGGAAGAAACTCTAAGTGAAATTGTCATGGCTTCCTCTCACAAATTAAGTTTATGATGCCAAAGTGCCAAATTAAGGTTAGAATACAGAAAAAAAAATCACAAAACCTTGGGAAAAGGTTATTTAAGTTCCAAGGTTAGGATGTCAAATAGTAAATAACACGTGATACTTTCTCTCCACAGGCTGTGTGGAGATGGCATGAACAACGTGAATGTCTGTAAGTATCTATGTTCATTCCATCACGAGGTGGTGTTGAGCTAAGTCAACAAGGACTCCCATCATTGTCTGGTATAATGTGTAACCTGTGCTTCTCTTCCAGCTGTGGTTGGCAGGACCACCATCTCTGGAGGCCGAGGAGTCGTGGGAGGAGGCTTCGGAGGTGGAAGTGGCATGGGAGGAGGCTTTGGAGTCGGAAGCATGGGAGGAGGCTTCGGAGGTGGAAGCGGCATGGGAGGAGGTGTATGTGGAGTAGGAGGAGGCTACAGTGGTGGAAGCTTGGGAGGAATCCACAGTGGTGGCTTCTCTTCTGGAAGTGGAAGAATCTGCGGCTCTGGAGGAGGTGGCGGCTATGGCTCCAGTGGAGGATCCTCCTCTGTACGGAGATGTGTCACAACCACCTCTGTCAAATCTTCCGGAGTGCGGTTCTGAGCCCTCGAGTCAGAGCACACAACCAAAGAAGCATCTCCTCTCTTCTCCTGGCAGTAGCACAGCCTCCTTAAATCCGCCTCCGGTATCCTGGCAAGAAACGAACTTTGTCCCCCATGGCCCTCCACGCACCAGCTTGTCTTCTGGGCTTGACCCAGAAAGGCAGTCTGGTGGCAAGGCCATGCCCTCCTCACGGTCCTGGCAAGCTGCTGGCTAGCCCCAAGCCCAGTGACGAATCAGTACGAGCAAAGAAAAGTCTCCCTTGCGGATACCTAGCATGGAGAGCTGCTTTAACGGAGGGAAACGCTCTGCCTTTCTTGCTGTACATTTCTGGCTGCCTAGAGGCAAATGTGTATAGAAGTCCTCTTTGCTCCCTCCCCTTCCTATTGCTTCCTCGATGGCCATGTCTTTGGGGTGCTTCAGCAAGTAGTACATCTACTTCTTCCATTTGCTAGTCATAGGGGCCATGGCAGGGCTGGGCAAAGTGTTTTCCATCTTGGCAGAGCTGGGGAGCAAGCAGATGGCCAGAGGGATGACTGGCCCTGGAGTGGAGCAACTGGGCAACTTGGTTCCCCTGATAGCTCCAGTGGAGTGCCATTTCCACCTCTCCTTACTCTGCCTACACCTGCCGACACCTGATGAACCCATGGCCCATCTCTAACATGCTCTTTGCCCAGCGTGCTCCTCATTGCTAGGCTCCCTGCGACATGGAACAGGCTGTACGGTCCCCACCTCCCTTCCTCTTCTTTCCATGGTATGTCCTACTTCCTCAGGATGTTGCCATTCTCAATAAATTGCAGAGAACATATCTCCTGTCTATGTCATTCCTATTTAACCAGTGTTAACTGGTAGGGGGATCTCAAGGGATGGGTCATCTCAACTTGCCACCTCAGGTAGCCATCCATTCCATTCCACGGAAAGTCAGCTAAGCACCCAGAGGGGTTTTCTTTCCACTGAGAGAAGGGAGACGAGTCTTGCTCTGGCCCCAGGGGGGTGCATGGGAGCAGGACGTGAGTGCAGTGCTCATGTGTTTGATCTGTGCTGTGCTTCAGTTTTTTCCACCACAAAGATCAAAGAGACACAAAACACCTGCAGCAGCGGTTCAGGACGCCCACAGCAACGTGCTCAGAGCTGCCAGTGTCCCTGTAGCAGGTCTAGAAAGTCTGGTGGACTTGGCAAGAGCTCCATGCAAGGCTGCATGAGCTTGCAATGGGGCCAGTGATGGGACTCAAGAAAATGCTTTTCTGCTCATTTCTGAGGGCATCAGAGCAGTTCCAGAGTTGGGAAGCATCTGCCTGGCCTCTTTCCATTAAAAAGGGTCATTGGGGCTTACCAGAGTGAGGAGAAGGCAAGGTGTTTCAGGAGAGGGGCTTGTGCCAAGAGTGCTTTGGGGTTTGGCTCAGGGGAAGAGTCAACTGCTCTGCTTCTGAAGAGGAACACAGGCTAATATTTAGCCTTAAAACCTTAAACACGCTCTTGTGGGATTGCTGTTGGGAATCGGTGTGGTGCCCTCATCTACACTTCCTTTGAATGTTGGCCAGATTCGCTTGGCTGTGTGTGTCCTGAAGTTGCAGCCTGGCTTGGGCTGCTCAAGCTGCTTTTTCTGTTGGCTTCTCTTGCCCAAATGTTGATGCTTTTGCTGTGCATAAGCATCTTATGCTCAGCTCCTTGCATAAGAGATCTGAAGGGGTGGCTGGAGCCTAGGTTGTCTATTGAGTTTTACCTGGAGGAGGTTGATGTGACTCCAGGTTGGGAATGATCCGCTAATCTCCTCTGAAGATGTCACAGTGACTCAATATGTGTTTATAGCACATGGTCAGCATCTTGGCATGTGGCTGATGCAGCAAATCTTCCTGTTTGTTGTGGTGCTGCCATGTGGATGTTACAATACACTCACGTTGTCTGTGGAGGAAGGCAGCCCCCATGTTTGGCAATGTGAAAGGAGGCCAAGAGAAGAGGCAGCCTCTTTTTTTTTTTACAGAAACCTCTGATCTGTCCTTTATCTCCTAAGGACCATTGATTTGGAGTGGTCAACTGGACTGCAGGATGCACTAATCATTGGGGCTTGCGAGTACCACCATCATATGAGACTCTCTTCATCATAGACCCCTTTTAAGGGGAAGAGTCTCCTTCCTGCTGTAGTGCACCATGGAGGACATGCCACCCACATGGGGATCACCCTTGAGGCTGCCATCCTGAGCTGTGTCTCCTCACTCCTATGGCTTTTGCAAGTGATTTTCCGGGTTAGGTTTTCAGAAGCTGTGATGCATAAGGTGACTTACTGGTACAACTCTGTGACTAAGAAGTCTCTGAAAGATTCTCTGTTTTTGATTGCTGATGCATATGAACTTTTAAATAATGTATTCATATGGCATCTGATTAGGTCAAATTGAAGAATGACAGTGATGTAGAATGTTCTGATTAATGCACTAGTTAAATACAGAGTCTGTAAGCGCTATTTAAACTCTATTCTGCAGCTATTCTGCATCTGAATATTATTACATTCAGGATGAATAATACATTTAACTTAAAGATACATGTGATTAATAATATTATATTCATCTGAATGTAATAATATTCAGATGCAGAATAGCTGCAGAATAGAGTTTAAATAGCGCTTACAGACCTCTGTATTTAACTAGTGCCTTTTTCAGAACATTATACATCACTGTCATTCTTCAATTTGGACCCTAATCTGATGCCTTATGAATAATTATTTAAAAGTTCATATGCATGCAATCAAAATGAGATTCTTTCAGAGACTTCTTAGTACAGAGTTGTACAGTATGTCCCTTATGCATCACAGCTTCTGAAAATAAGGAAAACCACACTGTTCCTTTTCTTAACATTTCTTTCTCTTTAGTTGCCTCATCTTTAGAAATAACCAAGTAATTATGCAGTCAACCACATTCATCTGAACAGTAGGAACTCCCCATGCCCCAAATTATTCATCTGTCTTTCCATTTCTTGTCTCTGTCCCCATCACCATCACCATAGCAGTTGTCCAAAGCATCCTTCCAGTCTTCTGCAGGTAGACATTCCCCATCGCAGAAGCACGGAGCAGAAACATTCATGTTGCCTTGTTCATTCTGCTCCAGTGTTGTCCAAGGTCCTCGGTAGTCAGTTATCAAAGAATCTGGGTGATGCAGTTGGAGGGAATTTAATCCACTTGGAGAAGACACTCCCATCCAAAGTGATGCTACTCATACTCCAAGGAGTGGTAATTCCTTTCTAAGAGAAGAATATGCTGATTTTCTTCAAACTTTGTTGTCATAAATTCCCATTCAAGATTGGGAAACCTTTCCTAAAGTGCCAAAGGCAAATTTACACACAGAGTGAAGATTTAGGGTGTGTGTAAGGAATTGTGAAAGCCATATTATAGCTGGGCTCTCATCAAAACTTCTCCTTTCAGTGTTTCTTTGGATTGAAAGATTTAGATTTGGAATTACTGGGGACCATTAACAAATGCAGGGAAGCTAGTGAGGGGCTAGAGAAGCGTGTTGCAGTAAAAGACGGCTTTCAAGATGCCGTAAAGACACTGGAGTCCACTTAGTCACTATGACCTGTTTCAATGTTCTTATTCTTTTATTCCCTTCTATATTGCAGGGTGTGCCTCTAGACAGACCCAAATATGGTAAAGCTACATTGAAAATCTGTCAACATCACCAAGCTGATGAAGACAATAAATTGGTTTCCATCTTCACGCCCATGCAATCCCAGCTTACCTCTTGAGGAGGATAAAAGGGAGTGCTTGAAGCTGCGGAGTCAGAGAAGACTCTGAGCACTTCTCTCTGCATTGCTCTCCTTGCTGCTTAGCTCTGTTGATCTTTCTTCTCAGTTTTGACATTGCTAAGAAGAAATAGTCATGTCTCGGCAGTCAGCTTGTAGAAGCTTTGGAGGCGGTAGTAGAAGGGGCTACAGCTCTTGCTCGGCCATTGGTGGTGGCTTTGGAGGAGGTGGCAATAGAAGCAGGATCAGCTACAGCTCCTACTCCACGTCCAGGGGATTTGGAGGTGGTGGACATTGTGGAGGGTTTAGCAGCAGGAGCCTCCATAACATAGGCAGCAGCGGAAGGATTGCCGTGGGTGGATGTTATGGTGGTGGAGGCTATGGAGGCAGAATTGGCTACGGTGGTGGCTTTGGAGGACTGGGTGGTTACGGTGGAGGAGTATGTGCTGGTGGAATGAGTGGTGGAGGAATGGGAGGCTTTGGTGGACCAGGAATAATTGGTGGAGGAATGGGAGGCTTTGGTGGACCAGGAATGGGTGGTGGAGGAGTGGGAGGTTTTGGTGGCCCTGGATTCCCTGGAGGCATCCATCCAGTGCACGTTGACTCAAGCCTACTGCGGCCAGTCCATGTTGAGATCGACCCCCAGATCCAGCAAGTGAAAAACCAGGAGAAGGAGCAGATCAAGACTCTGAACAATCAGTTTGCCTCCTTCATTGATAAGGTGAGAATTTAGGGCTGTGCTTTACTGAGCATGGGCTCTTTTGACTTACTTGTGCTATGGAAAAGGAGTTTTTTTTTTGTTTGTTTCTCACGAACTAGTACTTGTTAAAATTAGCAAGACTGATGCTTTAGTAAGAGGTCATTGTTAAGTTCTTACTACATATATCGAAGACTGGATAAGGTTTAATATTAATAGAAGAGGCAATATCCTGAGTACATTCCGAAGAGTCTCTTGCCCAGGCATCTCTTCAGCTTAATGTGTGGAAGTTCCAGTGATTCAGGGTTAAGTCATCATAGAATATTTAGATATCTAACACAGGTCTCGCTACTGTACTTTTCTTTTTGACAATTGCTCTTCTCATGGATGTGATCCTATAAAAAATTAAAAGTAAAGTCTGAAATTAATTTCATTTCAAAGAAAAACCAGAGAATTACAGATTGCCTTGTAGGAGAATATATGTAAATTTGAATGAGCTGCAATTCCATTGGGAATTTGAGAAATTAATCCCTTAGCTGTCCAAGTAAGTGAAATGCTTAAGAACTGACACGTGTCCCAGAATTCCGGGGGAAATTTCTTACTCTCCCCTCTGTCGGCTCTCAGGTTCGCTTCCTGGAGCAACAGAACAAGGTCCTCTCCACTAAGTGGGAGCTCCTGCAACAGCAAGGGCCTTCTGGGCCAAGGAAGAACCTCGATGTCGTCTTTGATGGTTACATCCAGAACTTGAGGAGGAGACTGGAGTCTCTCCTGGGACAGAGGGGAGAGTTGGAGTCTGAGCTGCAGAGCATGCGCCAATATGTTGAGGATTACAAAAGCAAGTAAGTGCTGGAGCCTGATGTGGAAGAAGTAACCACCAAGGCAAGGAGATCTGAAGCAGCTCTGAGATTTCACCGCTGTCTTCCCTTTGCTCCTGAGCGTTGAGGATGGTTTCTAGAGTACGTTGTTCAGCTGGTTGACTGTGGGGTAGTCCAAGAGACTCATCCTCTTGTTTTCCCTTCAACAGGTATGAAGAAGAGATCAACAGGCGCACCGCTGCCGAGAATGAGTTTGTGGTGCTCAAGAAGGTGAGTCACACAGACACCACTAAAGTGTGTGTGTGTTTATGTGGGTTGGGGACAGTTTGGGAAGGCATTGGAAGGAGGCAGCTTGAGGAAGAGCAGCTTCCAACAGGAGGCAATGGTTGTCATCAGCACTTCAGGGATCAGAGAAGAAGGCTCTTTACCTTTGTGATCTTCCCTTAGGATGTGGACTGTGCCTACATGACCAAAGTAGAGTTGGAAGCAAAGGTGGGAGCTCTGACTGATGAAATCAACTTCCTGAGGAACATATATGAGGAGGTAAGAAGGCATTCATGTTTGACTAGGTGCATTTAATGTTGGGAGTTTCTTGCAACTCTCTGCCACTGCTGCTCCCTCATCAGTTCCTTAAAAGTTCATGTTACTTCCTCTCTTGAATTCAGGAACTGGCTCAGATGCGTACAATCAGCCAGGACTTGTCCGTGGTGGTGTCTATGGACAACAACCGTCACCTGGATCTGGAGAGCATCATTGACGAAGTCCGACGCCAGTATGAACAGATTGCTCAGAGCAGCAGGGCTGAGGCTGAGGCTTGGTACCAGAGCCGGGTGAGTCCCAAAGCAGTTGTGGATGCTCCAATGCTCATCATGGCTCGCTGCCCTCCTTACCATGCAGCAAGAAAAAGGGTTGAGTTCTCTGCAGCTCCTGTCACTCAAGGATTGTTTTGTCTCTGTGTTATCAGTATGAGGAGCTGCAGAGCACTGCTGGAAGGCAGGGGGACAACCTGCGCAATACCAAGGTAGAGATCCAAGAGCTCACCAGGAACATTCAGAGGCTGCGGGCTGAAATCGACAACGTGAAGAAGCAGGTAAGGCTCCTTGAGCTCCTCAACCACGTTGGGTACTGGCATCAGGATGGATTCCAGAGGAGAAGTCTGGGGGAACCAGGATGCTTCAATTGAAGTGTAGTCAGTGTAAAGCAATGCTTTAGGATGACCTTGCTTGTTCCTACCTCTTCTCCATCCCATTTGTGCCTTGGGGACTGCTCCAACGAAGGCGTGTGGAAGGGGATTGAAAATCTGCCTTCCTTCTTTCTCAGAACCAGCAGCTGCAGGCAGCTATTGCTGAGGCAGAGGAGCGTGGGGAGATGGCCCTCAAGGATGCCAGGAGGAAATTGGAAGAGTTGGAATGTGCCCTGCAGAAAGACAAGGAGGAGCTGGCTCGCTTGGTGAAGGAATACCAAGAGCTGCTGAACACCAAGATTGCACTGGATGTTGAGATTGCCATGTACAGGAAACTGCTGGAAGGAGAGGAGAGCAGGTGCCCTTTCTTTTTTGTTCTTGATTGATCGTTACGTGATTACACTATGTTTCTATAGTAGGATTTGGGATAAATGCCTGGGAATGTATTCCTTCTTCCTCATGATATAATTCTTTGCCTTCAGAATGTTGACCCATCTGTGTTATAAAAATACAAAGTTGAGTGTTACTAATTGGGACACACACACACACACACAAAAAGAGCCCAGAAAGAATAGAGAAGGTATAGTTATGAAAAAGGTGGCATTCTCAGCCTGAGCTTTCTCAGTTATTGACCAATATTATTTCCCATCACAGGTTGTGTGGAGATGGCATGAACAACGTGAATGTCTGTAAGTATCCATGTTCATTCAATTGTGAGGTTGTGTTGAGCTAAGTCAACTACGACTCCCCTGATTGTCCTGTACAACGTGTAACCTGTGCTTCTCTTCCAGCTGTGGTTGGCAGGACCACCATCTCTGGAGGCAGAGGAGTCGTGGGAGGAGGCTTCGGAGGTGGAAGCGGCATGGGAGGAGGCTTCGGAGGTGGAAGTGGCATAGGAGGAGGCTTCGGAGGTGGAAGTGGCATAGGAGGAGGTGTATGTGGAGTAGGAGGAGGCTACAGTGGTGGAAGCTTGGGAGGAAGCTGCGGAATAGGAGGAGGAATTCACAGTGGTGGCTTCTCTTCTGGAAGTGGAAGAATCTGCAGCTCTGGAGGAGGTGGCGGCTATGGCTCCAGTGGAGGATCCTCCTCTGTACGGAGATGTGTCACAACCACCTCTGTCAAATCTTCTGGCGTGCGGTTCTGAGCCCTCGAGTCAGAGCACACAACCAAAGAAGCATCTCCTCTCTTCTCCTGGCAGTAGCACAGCCTCCTTAAATCCGCCTCCGGTATCCTGGCAAGAAACGAACTTTGTCCCCCATGGCCCTCCACGCACCAGCTTGTCTTCTGGGCTTGACCCAGAAAGGCAGTCTGGTGGCAAGGCCATGCCCTCCTCACGGTCCTGGCAAGCTGCTGGCTAGCCCCAAGCCCAGTGATGAATCAGTACGAGCAAAGAAAAGTCTCCCTTGCGGATACCCAGCACGGAGAGCTGCTTTAACGGAGGGAAACGCTCTGCCTTTCTTGCTGTACATTTCTGGCTGCCTGGAGGCAAACATGTATAGAAGTCCTCTTTGCTCACTCGCCTTCCTGTTGCTTCCTCAATGGCCATGTCTCCGGGGTGCTTCAGCAAGTAGTACATCTACTTCTTCCATTCGCTAGTCATAGGGGCCATGGCAAGGCTGGGCAAAGCACTTTCCATCTTGGCAGAGCTGGGGAGCAAGCAGATGGCCAGAGGGATGACTGGCCCTGGAGTGGAGCAACTGGGCAACTTGGTTCCACCTCTCCTTGCTCTGCAAAAGCTGTCGACACCTGATGAACACAAGGCCCTTCTCCAGCATGTTCTTTGCCAAGCGTGTTCCTCAGCCCTACGCTCCCTGCGACATGGAACAGGCTGTACGGTCCTCACCTCCCTTCCTCTTCTTTTCATGGTATGTCCTACTTCCTCAGGATGTTGCCATTCTCAATAAATTGCAGAGAACATATCTCCTGTCTATGTGTCCTTGTTTTAAGGGTCACTCCTACATAACCAGTGTTGTCTTGGGGAAGCCACTTGTGGACATACTCTGGGTTCTTCCTCTGTTCAACATTATCATGTTGTCATGGTTTTAGGAGGGAATGGAAATGGTGTGTGGCATGGGAGAAGCAAGCGTGTAGGTTTTGGTGGTTTTCATGATACCTTTCTTGGCTCTCACCAGCCATGTTAGTGCCTGAATGTAGAAAATGATGGACTTTGTGCAGGAGCCCTTTGAGTGCATCAAGGTTCCACTGGTGGAGACCCAAAGATGTCGACAATGGGAATTGGCAGGTAGCAGGCAACAGATTACGCTTGTCTTGAGAAGGTCATGAGAAGGTGGCAGTGGCAGAACTCATGTGCAGTGATAGTACGGCACCCTTATTGCAACATTCTGTGAACATCACTACGGATGAAGATCTAAGCACACAGGACAGCTTTGCCCAGGCAGGCTGCAAAGTCCTTCACTCTACAAGTTCTCAGGAGCATTGACTCATCCTGTTCCACATTGACTGGTAGTGGGATTTCAAGGGGCTAGAAGGGGACAGGTCATCTCAACTTGCCACCTCAGGTAGCCATCCATTCCATTCCATGGAAAGCTAAGTGTCCGGAAGGGTTTTCTTTACATTGAGAGCAAGGGAGATGAGTCTTGCTCTGGCCCCAGGGGGGTGCATGGGAGCAGGACGTGAGTGCAGTGCTCATGTGTTTGATCTGTGCTGTGCTTCAGTTTTTCCACCACAAGATGAGATCAAAGAGACACAAACACCTGCAGCAGTGGTTCAGGACGCCCACAGCAACGTGCTCAGAGCTGCCAGTGTCCCTGTAGCAGGTCTAGAAAGTCTGGTGGACTTGGCAAGAGCTCCACGCAAGGCTGCATGAGCTTGCAATGGGGCCGGTGATGGGACTCAAGGAAAGGCTCTTCTGCTCATTTCTGAGGATATCAGAGCACTTTCAGAGTTGGGAAGCATCTGCCTGGCCAGAGCGAGGAGAAGACAAGGAGTTTCAGGAGAGGGGCTTGTGCCAAGAGTGCTTTGGGGTTTGGCTCAGGGGAAGAGTCAACTGCTCTGCTTCTGAAGAGAAACACAGGCTAATATTTAGCCTTAAAACCTGAAACACGCTCTTGTGGGATTGCTATTGGGAATCAGTGTGGTGCCCTCATCTACACTTCCTTTGAATGTTGGCCAGATTTGCTTGGCTGTGTGTGACCTGAAGTTGCAGCCTGGCTTGGGCTGCTCAAGCTGCTTTTTCTGTTGGGCTTCTCTTGCCCAAATGTTGATGCTTTTGCTGTGCACAGCTCCTTGCATAAGAGATCTGAAGGGGGGCTGGAGCCCAGGCTGTCTATCGAGTTTTACCTGGAGGAGGTTGATATGACTCCAGGTTGGGAATAATCTCCAAATCTTGTCTGAAGACGTCAGACTGACTCAATCTGGGCGTCTTATCTGCATGTGTAGAACCTGGTCAGCATCTTGGTATTTTGCTGACACAGCAGATCTTCCTCTTGGTTTTCGGGTAGCCATCTGTGATATCATGAGGGCATTTACAGAGAAGAGCAAACCCCGTGTTTGGCAACGTGGAATGAGGCCAAGAGAAGAGGCAATCTGGTTTTTGTAACAAAATTTACTTGTCTCAGGGAACTTTCTGAAGACTTAATGAACAAGTATATTTGCCCTTGGAATCTTAAAGTCATCTCATATTTTGGATACGTGAATTGCTTAGATGACTGTAAGATATATTTGCTTTGAAAACTATTGATGAGTTTTAGAAGTTACTATCTACGAAAAAATATAAGATATGTATTTTTCCAACAATTTATAAATGTCACTAAAATGTATGGTTGACTAATATGACCCATGAAATATCCTCAAGACTTTTTACCTGTGAAATTCATACTTCATTGCTAGGTGCATGATATTGACCATTATTTTTCAATAGTTTGAAGCTGAAGCTGGTGTCCTAGAACTACATTTTTTTTCCTATAGTGAATTTAGGCTGGAAGTCCCCAGCCCTACTCACCCCCAAACTGTAGCCTAAGGTGCTCTTGCCTCAAATCTAAAACACATATGATACACAGCAGCATTCTTTACTGTAACTACTTAATGGAGCCTCAGAGCTTCTTCCCCCCTTTGCTTCCCTCTTTCAGAAATGATCAAATATGACACTCAGCTACATTTTTTACTTACCAACTTAATTAAAAAGTTATCTTAAGAAAGCCATTGATATCTCTGCTTGTGCTTCTCTATGATTTGCCTGTCTCCAGCCACCACCACATCAAGCATCCGAAGCGTCATTCCATTCCTCTGCAGGTTCAACATTTCTTGAATCCATTGGAAAAGCATAGGAAAGGAGCTTGGCCATCCACGTTCTCTCATTCCTGGTGTGTCGTAGTGTTCATCATCTTGGTACCTGCTAAACCCAGACTCTCAGAGATACATTCAATTGGAATTTGTTCTAGAAGGAGAAGGCACTCCCATCTCAAGTGATGGTAAGCAAAGGAGCTAAGCACCTCCTATCTGGTTAAAAAAGAAATGCTGACCCTTGTTAAATGTTAATGTGTGGCATTCTTGCTCTACATTGGGAAACTGCTTCCTGAAAAGCAATCAGCAGTTTTCCACATTAAAAAAAAAAAAAAAAAAAAAAAAGACTTGGGGTGTGTTTGGGGGAATTGTGAAAGTCTCATTCTCGCTGATTTTGACCAAAATGCTTGCCTGACATTGTGCTTCGGTGCAAAAGATCCAAATCCAGATAAACGAGAAATTGCTAAGAATGGATGGAAAGGTGGGAGGAGGGATGAACATGACTACATCAGTGTAGAAGATATATTTCCAGATGCCGTAGAGATATGAGAGTCCACTTACTCACTGAGACCTGTTTCACTGTTCTTGCTGTTTTATTGCTCTTCTACATTGCAAAGTGTAATTCTGGGTGGAGTCTACATTTGGCAAAAATCTGTTAACCGCACAAAGCTGATGAACACAATAAATTGGTTTCCTCCTCACACCCATGTAGACCCAGCCCACCTCCTGAAACAGATAAAAGGGAATGCCTGAAGCTGTGGAGTCAGAGAAGACTCTCAACACTTCTCTCTGCATTCGCCCCTCTGCAGCACAGCTTTGTTGACTTCTCAACTCTGCTTAGAAGAAGCAATCATGTCTCGGCAGTCGATCTGTAGAAGCTTTGGAGGCGGAAGCAGAAGGGGATACAGCTCTTGCTCTGCCGTCGGTGGTGGCTTTGGAGGAAGCGGGGGCAGAAGCAGGATCAGCTATAGCTCATTCTCCACATGCAGGGGAACTGGAGGCGGCGGACGTTGTGGAGGCTTTAGCAGCAGGAGCCTCCATAATATAGGTGGAAGTGGAAGGATTGCCGTGGGTGGATGTTATGGTGGTGCATATGGATCTAGAATTGGTAGCTTTGGTGCAGGCTATGGAGGAGGAATTGGCAGCTTCGGAGGAGGTGTCATTGGTGGAGGAATAGGCAGCTTTGGTGGCTCTGTGAGAGGTGGCCCTGGGTTCCCTGCAGGCATTCAACCTGTGCAAGTTGACCCAACCCTCCTGCGGCCAGTCCATGTTGATATTGATCCTCAGATCCAACAAGTGAAGTGTCAGGAGAAGGAACAGATCAAGACCCTTAACAACCAGTTTGCTTCTTTCATTGACAAGGTGAGAGGATGGAACTGTATTTAGCTGGGAATGGAGACTCTCAGGATCTTTGCTGTGTTGTGGAGAGGTCCTTATAAGCTCAATGTTGGCGGGTCTGGAAGGTGGGCAGTGATTTTCTCATGTAGTTCTTATAAGTAAGTGTGAAAATTTTACATCCACAGGAAAATCAAAGGACTGTCTCTACAGTTGTCTGGTCCAAATGTTCCTTAGCTTTTATTTCTAGTGTTCTCTGCAGAATCAAGACAAGAGATATGTATTCAGTACTCTTTGTACCTCATAAGGGGAATGTTCTCTGAGATATAGACACATCTAATTTCATACTTTGGAAGGTTTTGCAAGCATTACCTAAAATATTTTCAACCTAATGCAGGCTAAACTGGAGAAAAAAAATCCCTAAGCTGCCCAGAAAGTACAAGGACTGACACATCTCCCAGAATCCCAGGGGAAATCTCTTACACTCCCCTCTGTGGGCTTTCAGGTTCGCTTCCTGGAGCAACAGAACAAGGTCCTCTCCACCAAATGGGAGCTCCTGCAACAGCAAGGGCCTTCTGGGCCAAGGAAGAACCTCGATGTCATCTTTGACGGTTACATTCAGAACCTGAGGAGGAGACTGGACTCTCTCGCGGGACAGAGGGGAGAGTTGGAGTCTGAGCTGCAGTGCATGCGCCAATATGTTGAGGATTACAAAAGCAAGTAAGTGCTGGGGCCTGATGGGGAAGAAGTAACCACCAAGGCAAGGAGATCTGAAGCAGCTCTGAGATTTCACCGCTGTCTTCCCTTTGCTCCTGAGCGCTGAAGATGGTTTCTAGAGTACGTTGTTCAACTGGTTGACTGTGGGGTAGTCCAAGAGACTCATCCTCTTGTTTTCCCTTCAACAGGTATGAAGAAGAGATCAACAGGCGCACCGCTGCCGAGAATGAGTTTGTGGTGCTCAAGAAGGTGAGTCACACAGACACCACTAAAGTGTGTGTGTGTGTGTATGTGGGTTGGGGACAGTTTGGGAAGGCATTGAAAGGAGGCAGCTTGAGGAAGAGCAGCTTCCTCAGGAGGCACTGGTTGTCATCAGCTCTTCAGGGATCAGAGGAGAAGGCTCTTTACCTTTGTGATCTTCCCTTAGGATGTGGACTGTGCCTACATGACCAAAGTAGAGTTGGAAGCAAAGGTGGGAGCTCTGACTGATGAAATCAACTTCCTGAGGAACATATATGAGGAGGTAAGAAGGTATTCATGTTTGACTAGGTGCATTTAGTCTTGGGAGTTTCTTGGGCTCTCTGCAACTGCTGCTCCCTCCTCAGCTCCTCAAAAGTTCACATTAATTCCTCTCTTGCTTTCAGGAACTGGCTCAGATGCAGTCATTCAGCCGGGACTTGTCTGTGGTGGTGTCTATGGACAACAACCGCCACCTGGATCTGGACAGCATCATTGAGGAAGTCCGACAGCAGTATGAACAGATTGCTCAGAGAAGCAGGGCTGAGGCTGAGGCTTGGTACCAGAGCCGGGTGAGTCCCAAAGCAGTTGAGGATGCTCCGATGCTCATCATGGCTCGCTGCCCTCCTTACCATGCAGCAAGGAAAAGGGTTGAGTTCCCTGTAGCTCCTGTCACTCAAGGATTGTTTTGTCTCTGTGTTATCAGTATGAGGAGCTGCAGAGCACTGCTGGAAGGCAGGGAGACAACCTGCGTAATACCAAGATAGAGATCCAAGAGCTCACCAGGAACATTCAGAGGCTGCGGGGTGAAATTGAGAGCGTGAAGAAGCAGGTAGGGCTATCTGGCATCAGGATGGGTCCAGAGGAACAGACTGGGAGAACCAGGATCGTTTAATGGTTTTGGAGAACCTTGCTTGTTCCTATCTCTTCTCCCACCCATTTGGGCCTTGCGGACTGCTCCAACGAAGGCATGCGGAAGGGGATTGAGAATCTGCCTTCCTTCTTTCCCAGATCCAGCAGCTGCAGGCAGCTATTGCTGAGGCAGAGGAGCGGGGTGAGCTGGCCATCAAGGATGCCAGGAGGAAATTGGAAGAGTTGGAATGTGCCCTGCAGAAAGACAAGGAGGATCTTGCTCGCTTGGTGAAGGAATACCAAGAGCTGCTGAACACCAAGATTGCACTGGATGTTGAGATTGCCATGTACAGGAAACTGCTGGAGGGAGAGGAGAGCAGGTGAGATCTGCTGTCCTCCTCAGGATGGACTTAGCTCCTTAGAATAGATTTAGATTTCATTATGTGTCACAACCCATTTAAATCTGGGCTTTGAATTGATCTCATTTTTTCTAGAAAGAAGGCCCTGACAGGGAGTAGGTCCCAATAGTTTTGCTTGATTTTAAGAAAAGCAGAAAATAAAATAGTACTTGGGAAAGTGCAGTGTCGTGCTTAGCTGAAGTACCTTCTTCTGTATGGCGTAAATAACCCGTGTTCCTCTCCCTGTCCAGGCTGTGTGGAGATAACGCGTCCAACGTGAATGTCTGTAAGTATCGTGCAGTCTCCTTCCTCTCCAAATGCCCTTGCTGATGGGTATTCCTGGGATTATGAGGCTGATCACTGAGTCTCTCCTTCTCTCCCAGCTGTGGTAGGCAGAACCACTGTTGCTGGAGGTCGAGTTGGAAACTTCGGAGTCGGCAACGGTGTGGGAGGAGGAGTATGCGCAGTCGGAGGAGGAAGCATCGTGGGAGGCAGCTGTGGCGTGGGAGGAGGAATCCTCAGCGGTGGCTTCTCCTCTGGAAGTGGAAGGGTGTGCAGCTCCGCAGGGGGCAGCTTTGGTCCTGGGGCTGGATCCTCCTCCGTGCGGAGATGTGTCACAACCACAACGGTCAAATCTACAGGTGTAAAATACTGAGCCCTCCTCAGTTCCTCCAAGGGAAGAAGCATCTCCCGCCTCTGGCCAGCAGTGCAGCCCCTCGAGTCCAGCCTCGGCATCCAGCAAAGAACTGCTTCCCTTACAGCTCATAGCTTCCTTCCATCCTTCATGAATGGAGCTTTGCAGCAAAACATCGTCCCGCCGACAGATCCCGGCCCCTCCTGGAGCTTCCCCAGTCTCCAGGGATGAAATGTTTGCGGTCCTGTTAAGAAATCCCTCCCCCGTGGATGCGAATCCCTGGGAATTCATCCGACCTCGCGGTGCGCGTTGGCTCTTGTGCCTTGGCTGCCATGCTGGCTGAGTAGGGATGTATAGAAAAAATGCTCTTTCCTTTCACTTCTTACGGTCCCTTTGGGATCACCCGTGTTTCTCTGCGACTTTTGCATGTCCTGCAGGTTGCCTACATGCTTGTTTTGGCTATATCAGGAATTTGAATAAGCAGAAGGAATGACTTAAAGTCTCATAGTCAGATGTAGGCGTGAGGAACACCTCTGTGGAGACAACCATCTTCTCCAGGGAGGAGTATTTTGGCAGCTTTAGTCTTTTAGAGATTTCCCTCCCTCTTCTCCTTTACACCTGATGTCTGTATGGCCATACAGGAGAATTAGCAGGACACAATGCTTGCTTCAAGGTATTTTGTTAAGTGAGTCTTATTGCACTGTTGCTTTTTACCAATGCCCCGTTTTCTCTTGATTCTTTCATTATCAATAAACTGTAGAGAAGTCAAATGATGTCTTTGTGTCACTATCGTGTAATGTTCCCTGGGGGAAGAGCCTAAGGGGAAAATGCTTTTTTTTTTTTTTTTTTTTTTTTTTTGGCTTAAGGAATAGCAACGCAAGGCTCTTGTTTGTAGTGGAAATCACCAAACCCCAATTTTCTGCCCCAGCGGAAACCACTGAGGTGTGTTGAGAAAACACAGTCCCCACCACTTTCCTAAAGGCAGAATTATTTGGAGAGAAGGTTTTTCTTTTCCATAAGTGGTTGTGAGATTGAGAAGTGGGAGCCTTGACCAGGGGACAAGCATGCAGGTCTGCAGTGTGTGTATGGGGTTCACTCCTTTATAAGGATATTGACCCGCATTTTAGTGGCCACTTGAGCCCCATCGAGGCACCTTCAACCATCACAAGGACAAGTGGCACCCTCTGTCTGATGAGCAGGGCTCTTACACAGGCACTGGCACCATGTACATGAGCAGAGGGACGGCCTGGAGATGGTGCATGGGCAGGAATTACTCATGGCTGAAGCAGTGTGAAAGCATGAACCACAGCCCCAAACCTACCATTACGGCTCCAGATTGCCCAGCTGGGTTAGTTATTAGTTCTCCATAAACGATATCCCATCATAACCAAATTAGTTTGATTAAGGCTTGGCTAGATTCTTCTTAAGGGTTGGGAGGAGCAAGATTTGGACCAGTAGGTGAATCAGCCTTGACTGTACTATTGTACCTGTAGCGTCCTGGGGCAGACTCAGTGTTTATGCGAAAATATCGTGAAAATGGAGCAGATCTTCGTTCCAGAGTCATTGCCATCTAAATGGGCAAAAAGAATGAGGAGGAAAGAGTAATTTTTATTTGCATTACTATTATTTCTATGCTGTTTTTTTTATCTTCAAATAATCTTTTTAGTTAATGCATCTGACTTCTTCATCTGATGTTCGCATCATGCTTTCATATGCCTTGATCTCCTGCTGTTGCTCCAGCTGTAGGCTCCATCCCACAGGAAACCACATACTTTTATAAGTTCCCTCAGTTCTTCCTGGAGACGGGCCAGGCTGGAACATGGAGGTTTATCTTTCCCATCTGCTGTGCTCATGAAAAGTGGAGTAATGCTAATTGCTCAGGTGCATCAGGCTTGGAAAAAAAAAAGGATTTTAACAGTGCAATGATTGGGCTCCCCTTCCTTTGCCCCATGCAGCATGTCAATATCTGCCAGCTCAAGTGAAAAAGTAGACTCACATTTGTAGCAAAGGGTCTGTTTTTTTTGAAAGCAAATGAGGAACAGCCTCATCTCATCAAGCTGCACCCTTTCAATGATCAGCTTTTGGGTAGACCTGTTGCCTAGTTGCGTTTTTCACGTCATTTTTTGGTTTGCAAAGAGATGGCAAATGTCTCTCACAGAGTTTTCCGCTCAGTCTCCATCATTCCCTCCTCACAGGGAGGTTGTAAGCCTATGGGCTGCAATGTGGGACTGATGACCTGTTCATCTCTCTGTCATTTAGTGCAAGACTCCAGTGATTGGACACCTGGTGCAGCTGGAAGGAGAAGAGAATAGGTAGGTGTCTGTGGTCTAACCCTGTATGTCAGAGGTGAAGGGCTCCTTCCACTGGGAAGAAATAGAATACTCTTCTCATTTTACGAGCTTATTGGTGAAAAAATCCAGGTGACATTATATTGGCTGTAATTAGAGCTGTAACGAATTTTTAATTGTTACTAATCATGTTTATTATGGGAGGGCCTCAGCAGTAGCCAAGATTGCTTACCTTGGGTTGGGTACTGCACAAATATAGAGAAGACTCACCCCTTTTATAGTCTTATTGGGCAGGATAATGAGCAGCTGGTAGGCAGGAAATATTTGCCTTTATGAGTGGCACTGCTTTGTTATCACCTCTGCCTCCTTGATCCGGTGTTTACATGGCACATACCTGCAGAGGATACTGGAGGATGAGACGTTTAGGGCAATGGTTTTGGGCTGCAGAGAGGTCACAGCTCTTGATTAGCATTTTCTCAGTTACTCACCTTTCATGAATCGTTGACATCATCTTTTCTGTAATAGTCTGTGTATCCCGTTAATATCCGCAAGTATCTTGTGTGTTCACTTTATTTCTCCCAAATTCATGGTAGGTTTGAAAGCCTGGATGGAATTCCTGGCCTGGTGTTGACTTTTAAGGCCCTTCCCCTTCTTTGCAGCTGTGGTGGGTAGAAACCTCAGAATTTCTGGAAGTAACTTGTAAGGTGGAATAGGAAGTGTTGTTATCTCCAGTAGTGCAAGGCATGGATACAGCCATGGAGGAGACTGTGCAACCAAAAGTTTAAAAATGCTGAAATCAGCATCCTTATCTCCACATCTAATGGCATTGGCAACAACCCCAGCTCACTCGCTTTCAACTTGACTTGTCTATTCAAGTTCAAAATTACCTTAAATACAAGCTAGAAACCCTCCTGACCTCTGTCCCTTCTCACGTGAGACTGAACTGAGCATATCGGGGCACGTCCATTAAGTCTCTGGGCTTAAAGCTGATAGGAAAGAATTTTAAAAAACACCAGTCAAGGACCTAAATGCTTCTGTAAAGAAACACCTTGACAAATATATTGAAAGCTTTGTAACTGTCAGAGTAATTGAGACAAGACTTACAGAAATTCAGTTTCTGGAGACCTCGTCATTGGTGTCTGAGAGCAATCCTCCCTCATTGCATCCATCATGGCTTTGATTCAGGTGATCTTCTGCCCCAAGAACTGCCTGATATTCCCTTAGCTTTGTACTCATAACCCCACGCTCCACATTTTGCGGATATTTCTATTGCTGGTGGCAAGCAGACCCTGTTGCAATTCCTGGCATGACATGAGGGTATCCACTTTTAGCTAAAAGCAGGGATGGAAGAAAGTCTGCACCTCCTGTAGCCTGGAAGCAGGGTTGACTTCTTGGCACGCAGGATGAAGGCAGGGTGGAAATGGCCACAAAATGCCACTAGAGGGCTTGCAAACTGTAAGGGAGGCTACCCCGTTCCCAGGTACACCTGGACTTGTCCTCTAGGTGGATTACAAATTGGCTGTCCCATAAATTATGGGTCTGGCTGAGGAGAGAGCTTCAGGTTGCCTCTGAAAACACAATCTAAAGGAAGGATTGGTTTTATTCTCAATGCGGCCATTGCCCACAGCTGAGAGAACAATGCAGGGTGAAAGGACAATGTGTTGCATTTGCACATAACCAGGTTTGTGACGGATGGACCTGTTTTGTGGTTATTTTTATAGGCAGTGGCACAGCTCTCCATGGCTCTGAAGGTGGTGGACACCACTAGAGGGCTCAACAAGGGCTCCAAGCATGCAGAACACTCTAATATCCTTTACTGCATCATGTTTTATCCCTGTAAGATGCAGCAGAATGAAGCCTGAGCACCCATAGATTTGCCAGGCTCCACATCTCTCTCAGCTCTGCACATCGGGATTCTGCACCGGGAGCGAAGTGCAGCTGTTGGCCAGGGTGGAAATGACGGAAGGGTGAGATAATTCCCAATATCCTCACACCTCAGTTCCGGCCCTCTCGGGCCATGTGACAATGTGGGTGATGTTCTGCCAACACAAACAAGAGCTGTGCCATGGGATAGACCTGTGCTCTGACAGAGCGGAGTGCTCGGTGGATTTTATTTTTTTCCCTCAAGCCAGAGGTTGTGTGGGGACCCAAGAGAAATTTCTTGTCAAATTAAAAGTTTGAAGTTGGTCTCTTTTCACCAGGAGCCTAAATGACCAAATTAGCTAAAATGCCTCCACTTATTGGTGGACATTACATGAGATGAAGCCTACACTAGGTGACCTTTCTATAGACCTTTCCCTTGCTGGGCAGGCCCAAAACTCTTGATTCTTTTTGTGTTACCTTCCCAGCTCTCAACGCGTTTTGTTGTTCTGCAGATATCATTATCTCTGTATCTGCAATAATTTCAGCAATTATTGCCAATAACTCCAAAGACTCATTGATTCAATTGATCAGTCTGACCTTGATTGGATTAATTATCATCTCTAACCCAGATAGGAGGCCAGCCCAAGTGATATATAAGCATGATGGTGTGGGTGTGGTGAACATCCTAGAACTAATGATGCTCTGCAAAGAGAAGGCAGCACTGGGACCCATTTCTTTGATAGGCTGCTAATCGAGTTGTTTACTGGATTCTAAATGTCTGCCAGAATTATTCACAGCTGTTATTTGAACTTCCTACTGGGGTGGGAGGGTTGTTATTAAAACTGTTCTCAATCATCAACAGTCTCTTTGATGCCTACTATACTGCTTTTCACATCCTTTCTATCTGGAAAAAGATGAAAAGGAAGCACAACTCTGACCAAGTGTGTTATTGATTCCCAGTCTAGCTAGGAAGGACAGATGCCCTGAGTAAATTTTCCCGCGAAGGGCATTTCTGGGATTTCCTTATATTTAGCAACAGTGGGAAAGATTACTTGGGTGTTTAATGCCTTTGGTTGATAAAAGAACCTGCACAGGTTGTGGCTTGGGTGAAGGAGAAGCCTCTCTCAGGAGATGCCAGCTGTTCTGTCATGGCTAGGTGAGAAGCTCAGCTGACTTGAAACCAACCATGACTGCCTAGTTCATTTGGATCCATGTTGGAAGCCATGCACGTTGCCTATATTCCAGCTGCAGGTTGAAAACAGTGTTTGCTCATGACGCACAATGCACTTAGCCTTAAGTTCAACCCAGTTTCCTCTTCGTCCTCTTTTTTCTTCTCTCTCTCTCTCTCTTTCTTTTTTTTCCTGCTTGTATCATTGCTCCTCCTAAAACCCTTTGGAGATTTCATCTCTGCTTTGCTCCAGCACCACACGCCCCAGCTCAAGGGCATAAGGTGCAGGACGACTCTGAACTACCTCCTCATGAAGGCAGCCCCAGCAACTGCCAGGTCTCCTGGGGCAAAAAGCCAAACTACTGTGTGCTGTGTTGACACTCGTGTTCTGCCACTGCTTTCTCAACCCATGGTCCTACTACAATTAACTTGCAGCTTTCATGCCTGCTCCGTTACTCAACGTAGCAAAAAAATCTTTACTTTGGCTGTCTTTGCTTGCTGTTTGTGGATGAATCAAGACTTGCTCCGTATTCAGCAGATCTTGGGGGATAAAACAACACAGT